>NC_141876.1:129712954-130015984 GCF_056163025.1 Triticum urartu
ATTCAAGATCTGACAAGAGCGAATTTTACTAAGTGTGGGGACAAACAGGTTTCACATATTGGAGCTATAAGATTGGATCTGGAGCGGTTCAGAGAAATGAAATAAAATCTAAACCTAAGGGGGCGGTAGCAGAAAAGTGAGGATTCCCAGATGAGATGTGTTGCAATGAGGATATATTCTGATATTAAAAAACAAGTGCTAAAACTGCTACCGCACAAGGTTTGTGTCGTTTTCAGATCAAAACTATGCACTCTAGGAAAGAGAAGGAGGAACGGTGATGAACGCCGACGAACAGGGAAACCCTAAGGCATATCTATTAAGAGGAAACGTGGATGCTTACCGACGCTGATGAACAGTGGAGGGGCACCACGATGTTCTGGTTCATTCAGGGTGATGCAGCGGCCGGAGTTGAAGCCGTGGATGAAGATCGACGGCGGCGGAGCTCGGCCGCGTTGGAGTGTTGCGAGGAAGTAGATGAAGAAGAGAAGGCAAAAGGGGGAAAAGAGGACTTGTGGCCCTATTTATAAGGCTGGAAGGATAAGTGGCATGCGCAGGAATCGAGGAGACAAGAAAATGGATATGTGACGGCGTGAGCGCCTTGATTTTCGAAGGTTCATTAAAAGAGAAGATTTATTAAGATTTGGGCCGTATATAATATTAATAACAGGTGATGTCATGGTGGGGTACCGCAATCTTAGGAGATGACATCATGGCGGGTTACAATATCTCACAAGAAGATGAAGAAGGATTTTTTCTAAGTGTTGAAGATTGACATGAACAAAGTTCAAATCAACCTGGGGCCTAATGTTGGGGATATGACTATTGGATATGACCCGCCCAGGAGGGGCCGGCTTATCCCAATGGCGGTTCATAAACCAAGCCCATGAATATGTTAAATATGGCGGTTCATGTAGTAGGTTTGTTAAAGGGCCCAAAGCCCAAAGGCGGCTTAAGGCCCGTAAGTGTAAACCGCCATGTATATGTGACTTGTATTATAAGGCATGTAAGATAAGTCACCGGGCCGAACATGTTTGTATGAGCCGGCCGGGACTCTATGAGCCGTGGGGCGTCAACCCGTGTATATAAGGGGACAACCCGACAATGGCTTAGGGGAAGAAAACAACAGATCGAAAGCCAGGCTGAGCGTATTCGCTCCTTGACAATCGAAACCCTAGCAATACCACCTCAAACTGGATTAGGCTTTTACCTTCACTGTAAGGGGCTGAACCAGTATAAACTCCTCGTGTCCTTTGTCCAGTTTAACCCCTTTAAGCTAACTACGTCGCAATGGCTCCACAACTAAGTCCTTGCACTAGGACATCTGCCGTGACAATTCCATGACACATACCTTTATGCACAACTCAGTGGAACCAGATCAAAAACTCAGAGGCACTGACTAGTGTAAAAGGTTTGAACTTCACTGCTTCGGTGAGACACCGACTAGTTTCATATGTTGCTTTTGATAGCTCAAACAAATCTAAGTGAGGAACATGAGCATAAAAAATTTCTTCTCTCAAATAATATAAGTGAAGCAAGAGAGAATTTCTTAAAAATTGTACTAACTCTCAGATAAATCTAAGTGAAGCATGAGAGCATTTCTTCAAAAATACTAAAGCACACCATGCTCAAAAATATATAAGTGAAGCACTATAGCAATTCCATAGCTAAAAAAGATTTAAGTAAATCATAGAGAGCAATTCTAACAAGTCATAGCATAATTTTGTCTCTCTCAAATAGGTGTGTCCAGCAAGGGTTCATGACACAAAATAAAAAGCAAAACAAGAAAATACTCATATCATACAAGACACTCCTAGCAAAACTCATGTTATGTGATGAATAAAAATATAGCTCCAAGTAAAATACCGATGGTCGTTAGAAGAAAGAGAGGATGCCACTCGGGCATCCCCAAGCTTTGTTGCTTGCTTCTCTTTTGGATAATAGCTTGGGATGTCATTGGCATCCCCAAGCTTAGGCTCTTCTTAGTCCTTATTCCTTCATCCATCACGATCTCACCCAAAACTTGAAAACTTCAATCACACAAAACTCAACAAAATCTCTGTTAGATCCGTTAGTATAAGAAAGCAAATCACTACTATAAGTAATGTTGCAAACCCATTCATATTTTATTTTTGCATTATATCTACTGTATTCCGACTTTGCTATGGCTCAAACCCTTCAAAAGAGTCCATAGATCAATCAAAATAAGCACACAACGAAACAGAACAGTCTGTAGTAATCTGAAAACTTTTGATACTTCTGTAACTCCAAAATTTCTAAAACATTGGGACAACGTGGGCAATTTGTATATCAATCTTGTGTAAAATTTCAGAATTTTTTGTCGCTACTGTGATTTAAAAAAAATATTTTACTAGACGCAAAAGTTTCTGTTTTCCAACAAGATCAAAACAACTATCACCCAACATGATCCCAAAGGCTTTGCTTGGCACAAACACTAATAAAAACATGAAAAACACAATCATAAAAGTAGCATAATTGTGCAAACACTCAAGAATAGAAAGAAAAAGACAAAAATAAATTTTATTCATTGGGTTGCCTCCCAACAAGCGCTATCGTTTTATGCCCCTAGCTAGGCATAATGCAAAGATCTAAGTATTGTCATCTTTGTTTCTAGATCCATAAGATGCCCTCATGATTGATTGATATGGTGGCCTAATTCTTGTTCCAGGGAAGTGTTCCATACCCTTCCTTAGTGGAAATTGAAATTTAATATTGCCTTCTTTCATATCAATCACGGCACCGATAGTGCGTAAAAACGGTCTACCAAGAATAATTGGACAAGTCATATTGCAATCAATATCAAGAACAATAAAATCTATGGGCACATAATTCCTATTTGCAAGAATAAGAACATCATTAATTCTTCCCATAGGATTTTTAATAGTAGAATCCGCCAAGTGCAAATTTAAAGAACATTCTTCAATATCGGTAAGACCAAGCACATCACATGAAGATTTCGGAATTGTAGAAACACTAGCACCCAAGTCACATAAAGCAAAACACTCACAATTTTTTATCTTGACTTTGATAGTAGGTTCCCATTTATCATGTCATTTTCTAGGAATTGAGATCTCTAATTCCAACTTTTCTTCTAAAGCTTTCATCATGGCATCAACAATATGTTTAGTAAAAGATTTATTTTGTTCATAAGCATGGGGTAAATTTATCATGGATTGCAACAAAGAAATACAATAAATCAAAGAACAATTATCATAATTAAAGTCTTTGTAATCCAAAAGAGTGGGCACAACACTAGCTAAAGTTTTGACCTCTTCAAACCCACTTTTATCAATTTTCTCAATGAGTTTTTCACCTCTGAATTATCGGGACACCTTTTAATTAAAATTGACTTTTCTTCAGTACCTTTCTGATTAATTTTAATTTTACAAAAAAAAGAATCAATAGAAGAAACACCAATAATTTTAAGATCTTCATCATTTTTATGAAAGCAATCAATAGAAAACACCTTTTCTAAAAATTCTCTTCTAGCTCTAAGCACAACAATTCTTTTCTTACTTTCATCCATAGAAACATATAAAGCTTTAATGATTCTTCAACCTTAGGCACAAAAATTTTCATCTTGAGATTTTCTATATCATGAGAAATTCTATCAATGCTTCTAGAAATATCATTAACCTTACTCAACTTTTCTTCAATCGTAGTATTAAAATTATTTTGAGAATTGATAAATTCTTTAATATTATTCTCAAGATCAGAGGTGTTCCTATTATTATTATAAGAAGGATTACCATAGGAATTACCATAATTATTAGAGGAATCTCCCGGAAAATGTCTAGGATTAAAATTACCTCTATAAGCATTATTATTAAAATTGTTCCGTGAAACAAAATTCACATCTATGTCATCACTATTTTGCTCAATCAAAGTAGACAAAGGCACATCATTAAGATCAATAGGAGCATTTTTATTAGCAACCAACTTCATAAGAGCATCAACTTTTTCACTCAAAGAATTTATTTCTTCAATTAAATTAACTTTTTTACTAGTAGGAGCTCTTTCGGTATGCCATTGTGAATAATTTGCCATAATATTATCAAGCAATTTAGTAGCTTCACCCAAAGTAATTTCCATAAAAGTACCCCCCGCGGCGGAATCTAAATATTTCTAGAAACAAAATTCAATCCCGCATAAAAAATTGTATGATCATCCAAAGATTTAAACCATGAGTAGGACAATTTCTTAACATCAATTTCATTGTTTCCCAAGATTGCGCAACATATTCATGATTAGGTTGCTTAAAAATCATGATTTGTGTCCTAAGGGAAATAATTTTCATGGGCGGAAAATACTTAGTAATAAAAGCATCCTTGCACTTATCCCAAGAATCGATGCTATTGGGAGGCAAAGAGGAAAACCAAAATTTTGTCTCGCAAAGAAAACGGAAATAATTTCAACTTCACAATATCATTGTCCACATCTTTTTTCTTCTGCATATCACATAATTCCATGAACGTGTTAAGATGGGACGCGGCATCCTCATTAGGAGTACTAGAAAATTGATCTTTCATAACAAGATTCAACAAAGCGACATTAATATCACAAGACTCCGCACTAGTGGTGGGTGGAGCAACCGGAGTGTTACTAAAATTATTGTTGTTGGTATTGGAGAAATCACACAACTTGGTGTTCTCTTGAGTCATTGTGACTACGCAACAAGATTGCACTCAAAAACAGATTTGACAAGAAAAACGACGAACAAAAAAGAGGGTGAATAAAATGGCAAATTTTGGTGAAGTGGGAGAGAGGAAAATGAGAGGCAAATGGCAAATAATGTAAGTTGCAAGGAGATGAGGTTTGTGATTATGAACATGATAGATATTGATGATGTCTCCCCAGCAACGGCGCTAGAAATTCCTTTTGATGCGGCTTGAACTATGTCGGTATTTCCCCAAAGAGGAAGGGATGATGCAGCACAGCGACGATAGGTATTTCCCTCAGAGATGAGACCAAGGTTATCGAACCAGTAGGAGAATCACACAACACTACATAAACGGTACTTTCACACAAAGAACAAATACTGGCAACTCGACGTGTTAAAGGGGTTGTCAATCCCTTTCGGGTAACGGTGCTAGAAATTGTCGAGTTGACAAGATAAAAATATGATAGATTGGATAAATAGACCGCGAATAAAAGGAAAATAAAATAAAGTGTAGCAAGGTATTTTTGGGTTTTTAGAAATATAGATCTGAAAATAAAAGCAAATAAAAATAGATCGTGAAGGCAAATATGATAAAGAAGAGACCCGGGGGCCATAGATTTCACTAGTGGCTTCTCTCGAGAAAAATAGCATACGGCGGGTAAACAAATTACTGCTGGGCAATTGATAGAACTTCAAATAATCATGACGATATCCAAGCAATGATCATTATATAGGCATCACGTCCAGGATTAGTAGACCGACTGCTGCCTGCATCTACTACTATTACTCCACACATCGACCACTATCGAGCATGCATCTAGTGTATTAAGTTCATGGAGAAATGGAGTAATGCAATAAGAACGATGACATGATGTAGACAAGATCTATGTATGTAGAAATAGACCCCATCTTGTTATCCTTAATAGCAATGATACATACGTGTCGATTCCCCTTCTTTCACCGGGATCAAGCACCGTAAGATCGAACCCATCACAAAGCACCTCTTCCCATGGCAAAAAAAATCGTTCTAGTTGGCCTAACTAAACCAAAGATTTGAAGACGAAATGTGAGGCTATAAGTAACCATGCATATAAGAGATCAAAAGACTCAAATAACTTTCATGGATAAAAACATAGATCTGATCATAAACTCAAAGTTCATCAGATCCCAACAAACACACCACAAAAAGAGTTACATCAAATAGATCTCCAAGAGACCATTGTATTGAGAATCAAAAGAGAGAGAGGAAACCATCTAGCTACTAACTACAGACCCATAGGTCTACAATGAACTACTCACGCATCATCGGAGAGCCACCAATGAGGATGATGAACCCCTCCGTGATGGTGCCTATATTGGATCTGGTGGTTCTAGAACTTGTGGCAGTTGGAATTGATTTTTGTCGACTCCCCTAGGCTTTCTGGAATATTGGGGTATTTATAGAGCAAAGAGGCGGTGCAGGAGGCCACCGAGGTGGGCACAACCCACCAGGGCGCGCCTGGGCCCCCAGGCGCGCCCAGGTGGATTGTGCCCCCCTTGGGGCACCCCTCTCGTACTTCTTCGGCCCATCTTATGTCTTCTGGTTCAGAAAAATTCTCCAAATTTTTTGGCTGCATTTGGACTCCGTTTGGTATTGATTTTCTGTGAAGTAAAAAACAAGCAAAAAAATAACAACTTGCACCGGGTGAGGGAGTCCTGGACTAAGGGGTCCTCGGGCGTCCGGCATATTATCCATGGGCCAGACTGATGGGCTGGGAAGACATGAAGGCCGAAGACTGTACCCGTGTCCGGATTGGACTCTCCTTGGCGTGGAAGGCAAGCTTGGCGACTGAAGATGAAGATTCCTTCTTATGTACCAACTTTATGTAAACCCTAGATCCCCCCGGTGTCTATATAAACCGGAGGGGTTAGTCCGGAAAGGATATATTCATTACCATAGTCATACAGGCTAGGCTTCTAGGGTTTAGCCATTACGATCTTGTGGTAGATCAACTCTTGTAACACTCATATTCATCAAGATCAATTAAGCAGGACGTAGGGTATTACCTCCATAGATAGGGCCCGAACCTGGGTAAACATCGTGTCCCCCGTCTCCTGTTACCATCGATCCTAGACGCACAGTTCGGGACCCCCTACCCGAGATCCGCCGGTTTTGACACCGACACTGGGCACTATGTGAATAGGTTAGTCCCAAAAAATGATGTAAAATTGCTATAAAATGATTGTAAAACATCCAAGAATGATAATATAACAGCATGGAACAATAAAAATTATAGATACGTTGGAGACGTATCAAAGCCTCTAGTGAAAACTATGTCCCCGGGTTTATCTTTACATATATTAAAATCCAAAAATACCTTGCTGCAATTTTAATTACTTTATTTTATTTTGTGCTTTTGTTCATCTATCTATCACTATGAGATTTGATCCTTACAATTAACCGCCAAGGGATTGACAAGCTCTTGTTTGCGTTGGGTGCAAGTAATTTTGTGTGTAGGTACTGCTAATGAGGTGTTGTGTTGTTCTCCTACTGGATTGATAACCTTGGTTCTTAACCGAGGAAAACACTTATCTCTAATGTACTGCATCATCCTCTCCTCTTCGGGGAAATCCCAATGCAACTCACAAGTAGCACTATTTGCTTCACTTCTCGTAGGGGTTCCTTGTCATCTCGGGAGGTCTCTTTGCCCATTCTGGCTGGCAATGCTCGAGCATGTCTCTAGTGTTTCAATTCTCGCATGAATGTGGAGATGGGCGTTGGCTTGCTGTCCCATAGGGGTCCTTTGCTGGGTCATATGGATGTGGAGACGGATGTTGGCTCGCTGTCTCATAGGGGACTTTGCCGGATCCATAAGTCTGCCTACCCGATCCGGCTGGCAACACTCGAGTGAGTCTCCGATATCCCCGTCTCGCATGGATATTCTTGAAGTGTCGATTGAAGGACACCCGTGTAATGCCCCAAATGTAACTTTCCATAGTTGTAACTCCAACTCTTGCCATTTCCGTCTATGTGATATGATATTTCCTTCGTGGTTGGGTTTTTGTCTTCGTTTTGCATTTTGTTCATGTCATCCATTTTATATCATGTCATCATGTGCATCTCATTTGCATTCGTGTTCGTCTCATGCATCCGGTCATTTTCCCCGTTGTCCATTTCGTAATTCGACACTCCCTCATGCACCTGTTGCACCTCTCAGATCTCGTTTCGTAAGCGGGAGAGAAACATTACGGCCTGTCAAATTTCGTTCCATTTGGAGGTCGTTTGATGCCCCAACGGTTAACCGGGTAACCGCAAAAGCCCCTCTCTCTTTGCAGCCCAGCACCCCTCCAAACCAGCCCATCTAAACCTCCTCCATGCTATCCGTCGTTGGATCACGATCGTGTGGGCGAAAACCACACCTCATTTGGACACTCCTAACTCCCCTACCTATAAAAAGCCTCTCCCCCCGAAATTTCAGCAAACCCTAGTTCAATCCCGCTCCACTCGTCGCCGGACGCGTCCGACCGCGCCGGACACATCCGTGCCAGCCATCGCAGCTAACCGCGCGATGCCACATGGCTCTCTGCCACCGCGCGCCGCTGCGGCCCGCGGGGCCTGAGGCTGCTCGCGCCCGGCCCGCGCATCTCCGCCGCCCGCTCGTCCCACCGCCCTTCGCCACGGTGCCGCTTCGCCGGATCTCCGCCACCAACGCCACCCGCCGCCATCCGCAGTGCTCGCCGCCTGCCGCCGCCGGAGCACCCGACGCCGCAGCCATCCGGACGCCGCCCGCGCTGCACTTCGCCGGACGCCGCCGTCGCCGGCGACCTCCACCCCCCCACGAGCTTGTCGCCGGATCCACGCATCTCCCTCATCGCCGTTGACCGAGTCCTGCCTCGCCTCGATTTCCGTGCCATCAAACCCTAGATCTGGGGGGTAATTTTTCTCACTAAGTCCCGAAATCCTCATATTATGTGCACCTCTTCATCATGTCATATCTCCGTGCTCGTGGCTCCGATTTGCGCATATAATATATTGAAATGTTCGTCTCATCAATCTCTTCATGTTAGTATCATTTGAATGCATCTTACTGTCCGTACGGGTGCCCCAATCGTCGTTGCAAAAGTGCTATATGATGTTGTCTGCTGGAATTTATCATAACTTGTTGATTTGTCATTTTCGTTGCATTTTGTGTGTGCATCCTATGAGCACGATGCCTACATGTTTTATGAGTTCCATCATGCCATCTTTACAGTGATGCAAGCTTTGTATTTTTATGAGCTATGTGGTGACTAGCACAAGCATGCAAAGTAGGCTAGGTGATGTTGCTGATTTCAGACACTTAGTAATTTTTACTGTCTTTTCCTGTTACATTATGATGCTATGTTGTCTTGTTGCTACCAGTATATCCATGCACATTTTGAGATAGTTCAGTAAGAGTGTTTTAAAGATGTGGTTATGTTCTATCCATTCATGTCTCTGTTTGCAATTATAGAGTAGTGTAACATTTCATTTCCATGCTCTACTTTTGCTAAATATTGTTCTTGGCAGATTGTTAACATGAAGTTCAATTTTGCCCATGGGTGTTGCCAGTGATCCATGCACCATATGAACTTGCTCTTGCCATGTTTAGCTTCATGAGTATGTCTACTTAACGTTGCTATGTTGGAGTGCTGTAGCATAGTTTCATGTTGCATCCTAAGTGCTATGGTGCTGTTAAGCGCAGTTTTGCATTGTTCTTGTTTTGCTTGTCATTTACAAACCGTGCATCCGTTTTCGGTGATCCTTATATCGATTTCGACCGAAATCACCCCATCTTTCCGGCGGCATGCTTGGTTTGCCAAGTAGATGCCTTGATCATCCTTTCCCTTCCAGAGTACCCATATGCATTGCACATCATACCTTGCATTCCATGCCATGTCTTGCATCATGTTGCTTGTGCATTGCACCGTGATTGATTGTTGTTCTGTTGCTTGTGTTCTTGCCTTGGGTAGAGCCGGGAGAAGAGTTCGTGAACGAGGAACCTGTTGAGTACGTTTATGAGGAGCAAGCTTTCGACAACTCTGAGAACTTTGCAGGCAAGATGATCATTACCCCCGATATCACTTCTATCTTTGCTGGCTAGTTGTTTGTTCTATCTCTATGTCATGTTACCTAGCACTTGTTTATCATGCCTCCCATATTGCCATGTTAAGCCTCTAACCCACCTTCCTAGCAAACTGTTGTTTGGCTAAGTTACCGCTTTTGCTCAGCCCCTCTTATAGCGTTGCTAGTTGCAGGTGCCTTGTAGGTTGTTCCATGTTGGGAACATGGATACGTTGGGATAACACAATATCTCTTATTTAATTAATGCATCTATATACTTGGTAAAGGGTGGAAGGCTTGGCCTTTTTCTCGGTGTTTTGTTCCACTGTTGCCGCCCTAGTTTCCGTCATACCGGTGTTATGTTCCTTGATTTTGCGTTCCTTACGTGGTTGGGGTTATGGGACCCCTTGACAGTTCGCTTTCAATAAAACTCCTCCAGCAAGGCCCAACCTTGGTTTTACCATTTTCCTATACAACTAAAAACTTGCATAGGGACTTTTCGGACCCCGTGGACTTAATCAACCCCCGAGCCAGTGCTCCACATGAGTGTTGGTCGAAACTAGAGCACCGTGCGGGGCCGCCCCTTGGCAACTTGGGGTATTTGGTATATACATGTACGCTTCGCTCATCCGGTGTACCCTGAGAATGAGTCCGCGCACCTCTTATCAGGCTAGGTCGGTGCATCGAGAGGTCTTGCTGGACTTGTTTTACCATTGTTGAAATGTCTGGTAACCGGGATTCTGAGTCTGATCAGGTTGTTCCGAGAGAAGGAATATCCTTCGTTGATCGTGAGAACTTGTGATGGGCTAAGTTGGGACACCCCTGCTGGGTATAAACTTTCGAGAGCCGTGCCCGCGGTTATGTGGGAGATGGAAATTTACTAATATCTGGTTGTTGAGAACTTGACACTTGACTTTATTAAAATGCGCCAACCATGTGTGTAACCGTGATGGTGTCTTTCCGATGAGGTTCGGGAAGTGAACACGGTGGGGTTATGTTTGAACGTAAGTAGATTCAGGATCACTTCTAGTTTATGATCGTTGAGTAGTTTCTCATCTTACTCTTGTACTCATATGTTAGCCACCATATTTGCTTAGCGCTTGTTGCAGCTCCACCTCATAACCACATCCTACTGATACGTCTCCAACGTATCTATAATTTTTGATTGCTCCATGCTATATTATCTACTGTTTTGGACTATATTGGGCTTTATTTTCCACTTTTATATTATTTTTGGGACTAACCTATTAACCGGAGGCCCAGCCCAGAATTGCTGTTTTTTTTGCCTATTTCAGTGTTTCGGATAAACAGAATATCAAACGGAGTCCAAACGGAATAAAATCTTCGGGAATGTGATTTTCTCACCGGACGTGATCCATGAGACTTGGACCCTGCTCCAAGGAACAAAAGAGGCGGTCACGAGGGTGGGGGGCGCCCCCCTAGGGCGCGCCCCCTGCCTCGTGGGCCCCTTGTTGCTCCTCCGGCGTACTTCTTCCTCCTATATATACACAAGTACTCCCAAACGATCAGAACAGGAGCCAAAAACCTAATTCCACCGCCGCAACTTTCTGTATCCACGAGATCCCATCTTGGGGCCTGTTCCGGAGCTCCACCGGAAGATGGCCGTCATCACGGAGGGCTTCTACATCATCATAGCCCCTCCGATGAAGTGTGAGTAGTTTACCTCAGACCTTCGGGTCCATAGTAGCTAGATGGCTTCTTCTCTTTTTTTCAATCTCAATACAAAGTTCTCCCCCTTTCTTGTGGAGATCTATTCGATGTAATCTTCTTTTTGTGGTGTGTTTGTTGAGATCGATGAATTTTGGGTTTATGATCAAGTCTATCTATGAATAATATTTGAATCTTCTCTGAATTCTTTTATGTATGATTGGTTATCTTTGCAAGTCTCTTCGAATTATCCGTTTGGTTTGGCCAACTAGATTGGTAGTTCTTGCCATGGGAGAAGTGCTTAGCTTTGGGTTCGATCTTACGGTGTCCTTACCTAGTGAGAGAAGGGGCAGCAAGGCACGTATTGCATCATTGCCATCGAGGATAACAAGATGGGGTTTATTTCATATTGCATGAATTTATATCTCTACATCATGTCATCTTGCTTAAGGCGTTACTTTATTTTTAACTTAATACTCTAGATGCATGCTGGATAGCGGTCGATGAGTGGAGTAATAGTAGTAGATGCAGAATCGTTTCGATCTACTTGTCACAGACGTGATGCCTATATACATGATCATGCCTAGATATTCTCATAACTATGTTCAATTCTGTTAATTGCTCAACAGTAATTTGTTCACCCACTGTAGAATATTTATGCTCTTGAGAGAAGCCACTAGTGAAACCTATGGCCCCCGGGTCTATTCTCATCATATCAATCTCCATCAGTTTAATCTTGCTTTGCTTTTTATTTTGCTTTTACTTTTTACTTTGCATCTTTATACCGAAAATACCAAAAATATTATATCTATTAGATCTCACTCTTGTAAGTGACCGTGAAGGGATTGACAACCCCTAATCGCGTTGGTTGCGAGTAGCTATCGCTTTGTGCAGGTACGAGGGACTTGAGCGTGGGCTCCTACTGGATTGATACCTTGGTTCTCAAAAACTGAGGGAAATACTTACGCTACTCTGCTGCATCATCCCTTCCTCTTCGGGGAAAACCAACGCAAGCTCAAGACGTAGCAAGAAGGATTTCTGGCGCCGTTGCCGGGGAGTCTACGCAAAAAGTCAACATACTAAGTACCCATCGCAATCCCTATCTCTCGCATTACATTATTTTCCATTTGCCTCTCGTTTTGCTCTCCCCCCAATTCAGTCTTGCCGTTTTATTCGCCCTCTCTCTCTATACTCCCTCTCTATTTGCCTCTTTTTGCCCGCTTGCTTTTTGTTTGCTCGTGTGTTAGATTGCTTGTTTGTCGCGATGGCTCAAGATACTACCAAATTGTGTGACTTCACCAATACCAATAATAATGATTTCCTTAGCACTACGATTGCTCCTCTTACCGATGCTGAATCTTGTGAAATTAATACTGCTTTGTGGAATCTTGTTATGAAAGATCAATTCGCCGGCCTTCCTAGTGAAGATGCCGCTACTCATCTGAATAGCTTCGTTGATTTATGTGATATGCAAAAGAAAAAAGATGTCAATAATGATGTCGTTAAATTGAAGCTATTTCCTTTTTCGCTTAGAGATCGTGCTAAAGCTTGGTTTTCGACTTTGCCTAAGAATAGTATTGATTCATGGAACAAGTGCAAAGATGCTTTTATCTCTAAGTATTTTCCTCCCGCTAAGATCATCTATCTTAGAAACGATATTATTAACTTTAAACAACTTGATCATGAACATGTTGCACAAGCTTGGGAGAGAATGATATTAATGATACGTAATTGCCCTACTCATGGTTTGAATTTGTGGATGATTATACAAATTTTTTATGCCGGATTGAATTTTTCTTCTAGAAATCTTTTAGATTCGGCCGCGGGAGGCACTTTTATGGAAATCACTTTAGGAGATGCTACTAAACTCCTAGATAATATTATGGTTAATTATTCTCAATGGCATACTGAAAGATCTTCTAATAAAAAAGTGCATGCCATAGAAGAAATTAATGTGTTGAGTGGAAAGATGGATGAACTTATGAAATTATTTGCTACTAAGAGTGTTTCTTCTGATCCTAATGATATGCCTTTGTCTACTTTGATTGAGAATAACAATGAATCTATGGATGTGAATTTTTTTGGTAGGAATAATTTGGTAATGACGCTTATAGAGGGAATTTTAATCCTAGGCCATATCCTAGTAATCCTTCTAATAATTATGGGAATTTCTACAACAACTCTTATGGAAATTATAATAAGATGCCCTCTGAATTTGAGAATAGTGTTAAAGAGTTTATGAATTCACAAAAGAATTTTAATGCTTTGCTTGAGGAGAAATTGCTTAAAGTTGATGATTTGGCTAGAAACGTTGATATAATTTCTCTTGAGGTTGATTCTTTAAATCTTAGATCTATTCCTCCTAAGCATGATATCAATGGGTCTCTCAAAGCCATGAGAATTTCCATTAATGAGTGCAAGGAAAGAACCGCTAGGATGTGTGCTTCCAAAGATGCCTTTATTAAAGCGTGTTCCTCCAATTCCTATGAAAATCAAGATGAAGATCTAAAAGTTATTGATGTGTCCCCTATTAAATCTTTATTTTGCAATATGAATCTTGATGAAACTGAATATGATCTTCCTTTACCTAGAAGGCGTTCTAAAAATTCGGAGTATTTAGATCTTAATGATGAAATTGATAAAAGTGGGATTGAAAGAAATAAAAATCTAGATGTTGCTAAACCCACTATATTGGATTTCAAGGAATTTAATTATGAAAGTTGCTCTTTAATTGATTGTGTTTCCTTGTTGCAATCCGTGCTAAATTCTCCACATGCTTATAGTCAAAATAAAGCCTTCACCGAACATATTGTTGATGCCTTGATGCAATCTTATGAAGAAAAACTTGAGTTGAAAGATTCTGTCCCTAGAAAACTCTATGATGAGTGGGAACCAACTATTAAAATAAAAATTAAATATCATGAGTTTTATGCTTTGTGTGATTTGGGTGCTAGTGTCTCTACTATTCCCAAGACTTTGTGTGATTTACTAGATTTTCGTAATTTTGATGATTGCTCTCTAAACTTGCATCTTGCAGATTCCACTATTAAGAAACCTATGGGAAGGATTAATGATGTTCTTATTGTTGCAAATAGTAATTATGTGCCCGTAGATTTCATTGTTCTTGATATAGATTGCAATCCTTGTTGCCCTATTATTCTTGGTAGACCTTTCCTTAGAACGGTTGGTGCGATTATTGATATGAAGGAAGGGGATATTAGATTTCAATTTCCATTAAAAAAGGGCATGGAACACTTTCCTAAAAAGAAAATAAAATTACTATATAAAACTATCATGAGAGCCACTTACGGATTGCCTACCAAAGATGGCAATACCTAGATCTATCCTCGCTTTTATGCCTAGCTAGGGGCGTTAAACGATAGCGCTTGTTGGGAGGCAACCAAATTTTATTTTTATTCCTTGCTTTTTGCTCCTACTTAGTAATAAATAAATTATTTAGCCTATGTTTTGGTTGTGTTTTTTGTGTTTAATTAGTGTTTGTGCCAAGTAGAACCGTTGGGAAGACTTGGGGAAAGTCCTGTTGAACTTGCTATAAAAAACAGAAACTTTAGCGCTCACGAGAACTGCTTTCATTTTTATTTGAAGAGTGCTATTTAGTTAATTATTTTTGGTGATTATTAATAGATAAATTCCTCATGTCCAGCAATTTTAGAATTTTTGGGGTTCCAGATCTTGCGCTAGCTACAGATTACTACAGACTGTTCTGTTTTTGACAGATTCTGTTTTTCGTGTGTTGTTTGCTTATTTTGATGAGTCTATGGCTAGTAAAATAGTTTATAATCCATAGGGAAGTTGGAATGCAGTATGTTTAACACCAATATAAATAAATAATGAGTTCATTACAGTACCTTGAAGTGGTCTTTTGTTTTCTTTCGCTAATGGATCTCACGAGTTTTCTATTTTGAGTTTTGTGTTGTGAAGTTTTCAAGTTTTGGGTGAATTCTTTTGATGGATCATGGAACAAGGAGTGGCAATATCCTAAGCTTGGGGATGCCCATGGCACCCCCATGATAATCCAAGGACACCAAAAAGTCAAAGCTTGGGGATGCCCCGGAAGGCATCCCCTCTTTCGTCCACTTCCATCGGTAATTTACTTGGAGCTATATTGTTATTCACCAACATGATATGTGTTTTGCTTGGAGCGTCTTGTATTATTTGTGTCTTTGTGTCTTAGTATGCCACAATCATCCTTGCTATACACACCTTTTGAGAGAGCCATACATGAATTAAAATTTGATAGAATACTCTATGTGCTTCACTTATATCTTTTGAGCGTAGTAGTTTTGCTCTATGTGCTTCACTTATATCTTTTGAGCTAGATAATTTTGCTCTATGTGCTTCACTTATATCTTTTGAGCGTAGTAGTTTTGCTCTATGTGCTTCACTTATATCTTTTGAGCATTATAATTTTGCTCTATGTGCTTTACTTAGATCTTTTAGAGCACGATGGTGGATTTGTTTTAAAGAAACTATTGATCTCTCATGCTTCACTTAAATTATTTTGAGAGTCTCTTAATAGCATGGTAATTTGCCTAATAATAATATGCTTGGTATTCAAGATTTGTGAAACTTTCTTTTGGGTGTGTTGAATACTAGGAAAAGATTGAAGCATGATAATTGTTTTGAGATATGGAGGTGATAATATTAAAGTCATGCTAGTTGAGTAGTTGTGAATTTAAAGAATACTTGTGTTAAGGTTTGTGATTCCCGTAGCATGCACGTATGGTGAACCGTTATGTAACAAAGTCGGAGCATGATTTATTTGTTGATTGTCTTCCTTATGAGTGGCGGTCGGGGACGAGCGATGGTCTTTTCCTACCAATCTATCCCCCTAGGAGCATGCGCGTAATACTTTGCTTTGATAACTTCTAGATTTTTGCAATAAGTATATGAGTTCTTTATGACTAATGTTGAGTCCATGGATTATACGCACTCTAACCCTTCCACCTTTGCTAGCCTCTCTAATACCACACACCTTTCGCTGGTATCATACACCTACCATATACCTTCCTCAAAACAGCCACCATACCTACCTATTATGGCATTTCCATAGCCATTCCGAGATATATTGCCATGCAACTTTCCACCATCTAGTTCATCATGACACATTCATCATTGTCATATTGCTTAGCATGATCATGTAGTTGACATAGTATTTGTGGCAAATCCATCGTTCATAATTTCTTCATACTTGTCACTCTTGATTCATTGCATATCTCGGTACACCGCCGGAGGCATCCATATAGAGTCATACTTTGTTTTAGAATGGAGTTGTAATCATTGAGTTGTAAATAAATAAAAGTGTGATGATCATCATTCAATAGAGCATTGTCCCAATAAAAAGAATCCCAAAGAAAAAAAAGAGAAGGCCCCCCCCAAAAGGAAAATAAAAATAAAGGGGCAATGCTACTATCTTTTTTTCCACACTTGTGCTTCAAAGTAGCACCATGATATAGCAAGTCTCATATGTTGTGCTTCAAAGTAGCACCATGTTCTTCATATAGAGAGTCTCATATGTTGTCACTTTCATATACTAGTGAGAATTTTACATTATAGAACTTGGCTTGTATATTCCAACGACGGGCTTCCTCAAATTGCCCTAGGTCTTTGTGAGCAAGCAAGTTGGATGCACACCCACTAGTTTCTTTTGTTGAGCTTTCATACATTTATAGCTCTAGTGCATCTGTTGCATGGCAATCCCTACTCACTCACATTGATATCTATTGATGGGCATCTCCATAGCCCGTTGATACGCCTAGTTGATGTGAGACTATATTACCCTCCTTTTTATCTTCTCCACAACCACCATTCTATTCCACCTATAGTGCTATATCCATGGCTCACGCTCATGTATTGCGAGAAGATTGAAAAAGTTTTGGAAAAGTTAGAGTATGAAACAATTGCTTGGCTTGTCATCGGGGTTGTGCATGATTTAAATACTTTGTGTGGTGAAGATGGAGCATAGCCAGACTATATGATTTTATAGGGATAAGTTTCTTTGGCCATGTTATTTTGAGAAGACATAATTGCTTTGTTAGTATGCTTCAAGTATTATTATTATGTCAATATAAACTTTTGTCTTGAATCTTTCTAATCTGAATATTCACACCACAATTAAGGAGATTTGCATTGAAATTATGCCAAGTATCACTCCGCATCAAAAATTCTCTTTTTATCATTTACCTACTCGAGGACGAGCAGGAATTAAGCTTGGGGATGCCTGATACGTCTCCAACGTATCTATAATTTTTGATTGCTCCATGCTATATTATCTACTGTTTTGGACTACATTGGGCTTTATTTTCCACTTTTATATTATTTTTGGGACTAACCTATTAACCGGAGGCCCAGCCCAGAATTGTTGTTTTTTTGCCTATTTCAGTGTTTCGGATAAACGGAATATCAAACGGAGTCCAAACGGAATAAAATCTTCGGGAACGTGATTTTCTCACCAAACGTGATCCAGGAGACTTGGACCCTGCTCCAAGGAACAAAATATGCGGCCACGAGGGTGGGGGGCCCCCTAGGCCGCGTCCCCTGCCTCGTGGGCCCCTCGTTGCTCCTTCGACGTACTTCTTCCTCCTATATATACACACGTACCCCCAAACAATCAAAACAGGAGCCAAAAACCTAATTCCACCGCCGCAACTTTCTGTATCCACGAGATCGCATCTTGGGGCCTGTTCCGGAGCTCCGCCGGAAGATGGCCGTCATCACGGAGGGCTTCTACATCATCATAGCCCCTCCGATGAAGTGTGAGTAGTTTACCTCAGACCTTCGGGTCCATAGTTAGTAGCTAGATGGCTTCTTCTCTCTTTTTGAATCTCAATACAAAGTTCTCCCCCTCTCTTTTGGAGATCTATTTGATGTAATCTTATTTTTGTGGTGTGTTTTTTGAGATCGATGAATTGTGGGTTTATGATCAAGTCTATCTATGAATAATATTTGAATCTTCTCTGAATTCTTTTATGTATGATTGGTTATCTTTGCAAGTCTCTTCGAATTATCCGTTTGGTTTGGCCAACTAGATTGGTAGTTCTTGCCATGGGAGAAGTGCTTAGCTTTGGGTTCGATCTTGCGGTGTCCTTACCCAGTGAGAGAAGGGGCAGCAAGGCACGTATTGCATCGTTGCCATCGAGGATAACAAGATGGGGTTTATTTCATATTGCATGAATTTATCTCTCTACATCATGTCATCTTGCTTAAGGCGTTACTTTGTTTTTAACTTAATACTCTAGATGCATGCTGGATAGCGGTCGATGAGTGGAGTAAAGTAGATGCAGAATCGTTTCGATCTACTTGTCACGAACGTGATGCCTATATACATGATCATGCCTAGATATTCTCATAACTATGCTCAATTCTGTCAATTGCTCAACAGTAATTTGTTCACCCACCGTAGAATATTTATGCTCTTGAGAGAAGCCACTAGTGAAACCTATGGCCCCCGGGTCTATTCTCATCATATCAATCTCCATCACTTTCATCTTGCTTTGCTTTTTATTTTGCTTTTACTTTTTACTTTGCATCTTTATACCAAAAATACCAAAAATATTATATCTATCAGATCTCACTCTTGTAAGTGACCGTGAAGGGATTGACAACCCCTAATCGCGTTGGTTGCGAGTAGATATCGCTTTGTGCAGGTACGAGGGACTTGAGCGTGGGCTCCTACTGGATTGATACCTTGGTTCTCAAAAACTGAGGGAAATACTTACGCTACTCTTCTGCATCATCCCTTCCTCTTCGGGGAAAACCAACACAAGCTCAAGACATAGCACCTACCCATAATCTTAAATAGTCTTGATCTCATGGGTTTTGAGATTGCTGAGTCCTCGTGACTCACGGATACTTCCAAAACAGTTGCAGGTGCCGATGATACCAGTGTAGGTGATGCTACCGAACTCAAGTGGGAGTTCGACGAGGACCTGGGTCATTACTATGTTTCGTTTCCCGATGATCTGTAGTGGAGCCCAGTTGGGACAATCAGGGATCTAGCATTTGGGGTTATCTTCTTTTCATTTGGATTTTTCCGTAGTCGGAATATGTGTGTACTTTGGATGATGTATGAATTATTTAACATTGTGTGACGTGGCAGTCGTAAGCCAACTCTTTTTATCCCTTTCTTGTTCATTACATGGGATTGTGTGAAGATGACCCTTCTTGCGACAAAACCACAATGCGGTTATGCCTCTAAGTCGTGTCTCGACACGTGGGTGATATAGCCGCATCGTGGGCGTTACAAGTTGGTAATCAGAGCCATCCCCGACTTAGGAGCCCCCTGCTTGATCGAATCGCTGACGTTGTTGAGTCTAGAACAAAAATGTTTTGAGTCTTAGGATTATATATATCGGAGTGTATGATTCTTTTTACTCCTCAGTCCCCTTCGTGGCTCTGGTGAGGCCTCCTGACGTAGATGTCTGACTTTACTCTCCTCAAATTTCACTAATTTTTTTAGGATCACGCGGGTATCTTGGGATTGTTCCGATATTCTTGTGACGAGAACATTGTTCTTGGTGCCTCCTGACATTTAGGGGTTGTGGCAGTGTCCCGGGGAGTTGAGCTCCGAGGTGTTGTCGTCATAATTTTATCGTTGAATACCTAAGTTGGCCGACATCGAAAATCTCTTTTATGTAGTTAGTGGTGAGATAACCTCGATGCCACCCAGTACTGGGGCGGGAGTTCGGGAGTATTGCCACAACTCGTGTAACGAATGCTTTTCGAAGGTTGAGGTACACGATTTCCGGAGTTTATTGGTTATGTGTTGACGAATGGATATAGTTGGAGCGTAGGGCTTGTTAGTTGTGTGATATATATTGTGCCTCCCTATATCCCCAACACCAGATTGCATAAGCATAAAGTTTCGGGAGTTAATAGGTGGGAATTCAAGTAGCTCTTAGTATTTCTTCCCGTAGATATTTGGTTTGTGATTGGGTAATCCTTACCACTTATTTGTTCCAGCCGTACCTTGTTGTTTCATTCATCAACCTTTATCTAAGTGGCTTCTCAACTTAATGGACGTGTGATGTTAACTTTGGAATTCATTCATCCAATCCTTGTTCGAATGTTTATTGTGAAGACTATATGTTGCAATTTCTATCTGTTGATTCAGGTTGTCTATCTGTCTATCATGGTTCTAACGGATGTCACCCTCTTCAGGATGGATCCTCCAACGCGTCTGAATCCGCAACGCAACGATGGAGATTAGGCGAACCCTCCACCTCCACCACCTCCTCCGCCTCCGGAGGCATGGCAAGCTGTCATGGCAGACACCAACGCCAACACCCAGATGCTTTTGCAACTCTTGCAAGAGCGCAACCAAGTTCAAGGCAACCAAGGGAATCAAGGCCAAGGGCAATTCAACAATCAGCCGAAGTTTGCTACCCTCAACCAGTTCCTTGCAAATCAGCCAAAGTCTTTTAGCAACTGTGCCGAGGCCACGGACGCCGATGATTGGCTCGTGGACATCAACAAGAATTTTGGATGTAGCAATGTCAGGCCTGAGGACTACGTCAAGTTCGCTTGTTTTCAACTCAAGGACCAAGCAGCTGATTGGTATCAATAATACAAAGATTCTAGAGGAGGTCGAGTGATTACCTGGGATGACTTCTGCCGGGACTTTCGAGCTCACCACATTCCAACAAGTGTTGTTGAGAGCAAGCATGAGGAATTCCGCAATCTCAAGCAAGGAAGAATGTCCGTGTATCAATACAGCATCCAGTTTCAGAAACTTGCTCACTTCGCAAGGCGGGACATTCCTGATGAAAAGAGCATGATCTATCACTTCAGAGGTGGCCTCAGAGAAGATCTGCAGTTAGCTCTCGTTCTTGTTGATCCTACTAAGTTCGATCAATTCTATAACATGGCCCTCAAGCAAGAAGGTGCGCAGCTCAAGTGTGAGGCTTCAAAGAAGAGAACCAGGGATGCAGTTCAGTCTTCTTCTTCCTCACAAGAGGCAGCTAAGCAACAGAAGTTCTGGCTTCCTCCGCCTCCTCCGTTTCGTCAGCCCTACCAACAAAAGAACTCAGGTGAGCATGGATCTTCCCACCCACCCAACCTAGGCTATCAGAACAAGTCTCAGACTCAAGCTCCAAGGTCAAGTGCTCCTACTCCTTATCATCGTCCTCTCTCACAGGTTACTTGCAACAAGTGTGGTCTGAAAGGTCACTATGCAAACAAGTGCACTCAGAGGCGCCTTCCACCTCCTCCTCCCGTGAGGTCTTAAAGCAATGCAGTGGTCAAGCACAATCCAAAGAATGCAAAGGTGAACATGTTGCACGCAGCTCAAGCAGAGGATTCTTCAGATGTGATCATGGGTAACCTCTCGGTTAACTCTGTTCCTGCTAAAGATTTATTCGATACTCATGCATCGCATTATTTCATGTCAAGACCGTTCTTTGCAAAGCATGATTTCACTTGGTCTTATCTGGATAAACCTTTGGGTGTTGTTTCTCTGGGTTTGTCAATGAGAGACAACTCGATAGTTCCTAATGTCACCGTCAAGATGGGCAACTATAAATTTCTGGCTTCTCCAACGGTTCTTGGCGACTCTGATATTGATCTTATTCTTGGCATGGGCTGGCTTTCTCAGCACAAGGCTTCCCTTGATTGTGCTGCCAGGGAAATTAAATGGACACACTCTTCTGAGGGTGTGATCATCTATGCCGCTCGTGACGAAACCATTCGGTTATTCTCTCTCAATGAGAAGGGCGAGTTGGATGCAATTTCTCAGATTCCAGTTGTTTGTGAGTATCAAGATGTCTTTCCAGAAGAGCTTCCGGGTATGCCTTCTCACCAGCCAGTTGAGTTCGTTATCGATCTTGAGCCTGGTACTGAACCCGTTTGCAAGCGTCCATACAAGCTTGGACCAAAGGAGCTAAAGGAATTGAAGAAATAGCTCGATGAACAAGAGCGTTTGGGTTTGATCAGACCGAGTTCATCTCCGTGAGGTTGTGCTGTTCTTTTTGTCCAGAAGAACGATGGCACAGACCGACTGTGCGTCGATTACCGTTCACTGAACAAGAAGACAATCAAGAACAAGTATCCACTTCCTAAAATCAATGAGCTATTCGAGCAACTTAACGGTGCAAAAGTGTTTTCCAAGCTTGACCTCCATATGGGTTATCATCAGATTCGCATTTGTGAAGAGGATATCCCTAAGATAGCATTCAGAACAAGCTTTGGTTCTTATGAATATACTGTCATGTCTTTAGGCCTTGTCAATGCTCCTCCAACTTTCTCTCACATGATGAAATTCATCTTCAACCCCTACACAAATGAATTTGCCCTGGTGTATCTCGATGATATCATGGTGTTCTCCAAGAGTAAGAAGGATCATGCCAAGCATTTGTGATTGGTGCTCGACAAGCTCAGAGAGTATCAATTCTATGCGAAGTTTTCCAAATGTGACTTTTGTCTTGATGAAGTTCTTTACCTTGGCCACATCATCTCCGCCAATGGCATTGCTGTTAATCTGGAGAAGGTTTCTGCAATTGTGAATTGGGAGCCTCCTCAGAATGTCAAGCAGCTCCGCAATTTCCTTGGTCTTGCAAGCTACTACCGAAGATTCGTTGAGAATTTCTCAAAGATTGCAAAGCCTCTTTCCAACCTCCTCCAAAAGCATGTTAAGTATTCCTGGACGCCTGAGTGTGAACTTGCTTTCAACACTCTCAAAGAGAAGGTAGTCTCAGCTCCTGTTTTGACTCCTCCTGATGAATCCAAGCCATTCGAAGTTTTCTGTGATGCCTCATTGCAAGGTCTCGGTGCCATGTTAATGCAAGAGAAGAAAGTTGTGGCCTATAATTCTCGTCAGTTAAAGCCCATTGAAAGGAACTACCCCACTCACGATCTTGAGTTGGCGGCAGTTGTCCATGCATTAATAACATGGAGACATCTCTTGTTGGGAAGGCAAGTGGACATTTTCACCGATCACAAGAGCCTCAAGTATATCTTCACTCAACCCAACCTCAACCTCAGGCAAACTCATTTGGTCGAAATGATTCAAGAGTACAATCCAAGTATTGAATATACTCCAGGAAAGGCCAATGTGATTGCAGATGCTTTGAGCAGAAAGGCGTATTGCAACAGCTTAATTCTCAAGCCATTCCAGCCAGATCTTTGTGAAGCTTTCCACAAGCTCAACCTCCAAGTTGTTCCTCAAGGTTTTCTTGCCAACCTACAAGTCACTCCAGCTTTGGAAGACCAAATTCATGAGGCACAACTCCTTGATACCATGGTGAAGAGAGTGAAACACGGTATTGCAAAGGGCTTACCCAAATACAAGTGCTATCGCATTGATGACAAGGACACCTTATTCTTCGAGGACCGGATTGTGCTTCCTAAAGGTGATCTAAGGAAGGTCATAATGAACGAAGCGCACAATTCTCTTCTTTCCATTCATCCAAGCAGTTCGAAGATGTACCATGACCTCAAGCAGTCGTATTGGTGGACTCGAATGAAGTGAGAGATTGCTCAATTCATGAATGAATGTGATGTCTGTCAAAGGGTGAAAGCAGAACACCAACGACCAGCTGGTATCCTTCAACTTCTTGCTATTCCAGAATGGAAGTTTGATCATATCGAAATGGACTTTGTCACTGGATTCCCCAAGTCCAAGTGTGGGAATGATGCTATTTTCGTTGTCATTGACAAGCTTACAAAAGTGGCTCATTTCCTTCCAATCAAAGAATCTATCACGGCAACTCAGTGGTAGAGCTATACACCTCCAGAATTGTTTCGTTGCATGCTATTCCGCAATTGATTTCTTCAGAACATGGAAGCATCTTCACTTCTAAGTTTCGGACTCCTTCCAGAAGGCCATGGGCACCAACATTCGCTTCAGCACGGCTTTCCATCCTCAAACAAGTGGTCAGGTCGAGCGAGTCAACCAAATCCTCGAAGACATGCTCAGAGCTTGTGTCATCTCTTTCGGTTTGAAGTGGGAAGATTGTATCCCATATGCCGAGTTCTCCTACAACAACAGCTTCCAAGCAAGTTCGGGCAAGGCTCCATTCGAAATTCTTTATGACAGAAAGTGTCGTACTCCTCTTAACTAGTCCGAGACTGGTGAACACCAACTTCTTGGCAACGACTTGATCACAGAAGCTGAAGAAATTGTTGGGTAACGCAGTATTTCAAAAAAATTCCTACGCACACACAAGATCTATCATGGTGATGCATAGCAACGAGAGGGGAGAGTGTGTCTACGTACCCTCGTAGACCGAAAGCGGAAGCGTTTATCAATGCGGTTGATGTAGTCGTACACCTTCAGGATCCGTCCCGATCAAGTACCGAACATACGGCACCTCCGCGTTCAGCACACGTTCAACTCGATGACATTCTCGCCTTCTTGATCCAGCAAGAGGGGCGAAGTAGTAGATGAGTTCTGGCAGCACGACAGCATGATGACGGTGTTGGTGAAGAACAATCTCCGCAGGGCTTCGCCTAAGCACTACGAAAACTATGACGGAGGATAAACTAGAGGGGACGGGGTTGCCGGCACACAGCTTGGTGTTTCTTGATCTGTCTTGGGTTCTAGACCTATCCCTCTATTTATATGTTGAGCCTTGGGGGTCGAAACTTGGAGTAAAACCTACACAAAGTCGGTTTCACCCGAAAGGCAAGAGTCCTTCTCGGACTCCAGGACCAGACGCCAGGGATCCCGGCGTCTGGACCCAGACGCCAGGGACCCTGCCGTCTGGCCCTGGACTCCGCAAAACTTCCTTTTGCTCTTTCAAAAAACCTTGTGGGCTTTCCCCTTTGGCCCAAATAAAGTGTTCTCATACCCAAACATTTCGGGAAACATCCGGAACCCCTTCCGGTGAATTCCGGAACCCTTCCGGAGACCAAACACTATTATCCCATATATCAATCTTTATCTCCGGACCATTCCGGAGTTCCTCGTCATGTCCGTGATCTCATCCGGGACTCCGAACAACATTCGATCACCAACATACATAACTCATATAGTACTATATCGTCAACGAACGTTAAGCATGCGGACCCTACGGGTTCGAGAACTATGTAGACATGACCGAGACACCTCTCTAGTCAATAACCAATAGCGGAACCTGGATGCCCATATTGGCTCCTACATATTCTACGAAGATCTTTATCGGTCAAACCACATAACAACATACGTTGTTCCCTTTGTCATCAGTATGTTACTTGCCCGAGATTTGATTGTCGGTATCTGAATACCTAGTTCAATCTCGTTACCGGCAAGTCTCTTTACTCGTTCCGTAATGCAACATCCCGTAACTAACCCATTAGTCACATTGCTTGCAAGGCTTATAGTGATGTGCATTACCGAGAGGGCCCAGAGATACCTCTCTGATATACAGAGTGACAAATCCTAATTTCGATCTATGCCAACTCAACAAACACCATCGGAGACACGTGTAGAGCATCTTTATAGTCACCCAGTTATGTTGTCATGTTTGATAGCACACTAAGTGTTCCTCCGGTATTCGGGAGTTGCATAATCTCATAGTCATAGGAACATGTATAAGTTATGGAGAAAGCAATAACAGTAAACTAAACAATCATCGTGCTAACCTAACGGATGGGTCAGGTCAATCACATCATTCTCTAATGATGTGATCCCGTTTATCAAATGAAAACTCTTTGTCCATGGCTAGGAAACTTAACCATCTTTGATTAACGAGCTAGTCAAGTAGAGGCATACTAGTGACACTCTGTTTGTCTATGTATTCACACATCTACTAAGTTTCTGGTTAGTACAATTCTAGCATGAATAATAAACATTTATCATGATATAAGGAAATATAAATAACAACTTTATTATTGCCTCTAGGGCATATTTCCTTCGGTCTCCCACTTGCACTAGAGTCAATAATCTTGATTACATTGTGATGATTCTAACACCCATGGAGTCTTGGTGCTGATCATGTTTTGCTCGTGAGAGAGGCTTAGTCAACGGGTCTGCAACATTCATATCCGTATGTATCTTGCAAATCTCTATGTCTCCCTCCTTGACTTGATCGCGGATGGAATTGAAGCATCTCTTGATGTGCTTGGTTCTCTTGTGAAATCTAGATTCCTTTGCCAAGGCAATTGCACCAGTATTGTCACAAAGATTTTCATTGGACCCGATGCACTAGGTATGACACCTAGATCGGATATGAACTCCTTCATCAAGACTCCTTCATTTGCTGCTTCTGAAGCAGCTATGTACTCCGCTTCACATGTAGATCCCGCCACGACGCTTTGCTTGGAACTGCACCAACTGACAGCTCCACCATTTAATAAAAATACGTATCTAGTTTGTGACTTAGAGTCATCCGGATCAGTGTCAAAGCTTGCATCGACGTACCGTTTATGTTGAGCTCTTTGTCACCTCCATAAATGAGAAACATATCCTTAGTCCTTTTCAGGTATTTCAGGATGTTCATGACTGTTGTCCAGTGATCCACTCCTGGATTACTTTGGTACCTCCCTGCTAAACTGATAGCAAGGCACACATCAGGTCTGGTACACAACATTGCATAGATGATAGAGCCTATGGCTGAAGCATAGGGAACACCTTTCATTTTCTCTCTATCTTCTGCAGTGGTCGGGCATTGAGTCTGACTCAACTTCTCACCTTGTAACACACGCAAGAACCCTTTCTTTGCTTGATCCATTTTGAACTTCTTCAAAACTTTATCAAGGTATGTGCTTTGTGAAAGTCCAATTAAGCATCTTGATCTATCTCTATAGATCTTGATGCCTAATATACAAGCAGCTTCACCGAGGTCTTTCATTAAAAAATTCTTATTCAAGTATTCCTTTTATGCTATTCAGAAATTCAGTATCATTTCCGATCAACAATATGTCATCTACATATAATATTAGAAATGCTACAGAGCCCCCACTCACTTTCTTGTAAATACAGGCTTCTCCAAAAGTCCATATAAAACCATATGCTTTGATCACACTATCAAAGCGTATATTCCAACTCCGAGAGGCTTGCACCAGTCCATAAATGGACCGCTGGAGCTTGCACACTTTGTTAGCACTTTTTGGATCGACAAAACCTTATGGTTGCATCATATACAACTCTTCTTTAAGATATCCATTAAGGAATGCAGTTTTGACAACCATTTGCCAAATTTCATAATCATAAAATGCGGCAATTGCTAACATGATTCGGACGAACTTAAGCATCGCTACATGTGAGAAGGTCTCATCGTAGTCAACTCCTTGAACTTGTCGAAAACCTTTTGCAACAAGTCAAGCTTTGTAGACACTAACATTACCATCAGCGTCAGTCTTCCTCTTGAAGATCCATTTATTCTCTATGGCCTGCCGATCATCGGGCAAGTCAACCAAAGTCCATACTTTGTTCTCATACATGGATCCCATCTCAGATTTCATGGCCTCAAGCCATTTTGCGGAATCTGGGCTCATCATCGCTTCCTCATAGTTTGTAGGTTCGTCATGGTCAAGTAACATGACTTCCAGAACAGTATTACCATACCACTCTGGTGCTGATCTTACTCTGGTTAACCTACGAGGTTCGGTAGTAACTTGATTAGAAGTTTCATGATCATCATCATTAGCTTCATCACTTACTGGTGTAGGAATCACTGGAACGGATTTCAGTGATGAACTACTCTCCAATAAGGGAGCAGGTACAATTACTGTAGCGACCAGACCTCAAACAGTCCGATCTCTGTGCTTCAGTGTCATCCCTAGATCAGTAATGTTGACACGCACAGTACTTGAAGGATTTATAACAGAGTAGCAATCACACACTTATTACATCGAGTGTCTCAAAAGAGAACTTAGTACAAATAATATGGCTTAAGGCCATCTAATAACGATAACAGCGGAAGGCTTGGAAGATAAGTGAGTCCATCAACTCCAACGGCATCACTGAGTATAGAACCACGACCTAAGGCTCCTTATTCGTCGTCTGAAAATTCTACAACATGAACGTTGCAGCCTGAAAACGGGTCAGCACATGGAATATGCTGGCAATGTAACACATAGAGAGTAGTGAATAGAAATAGGCTATACTACATGCATATATGGCTGGTGGAAAGCTCTATGTTTACAGTTTTGCGTAAAGCCAATTTTTCCCTACTGCAAAGGAATAAATTTTATTTAACTATCATGGTGGTTGTTAAAATTTGAGAGTGTAGACACCCTCTCAATCCCAATTAAACATCATCATTAAAACCCAACGAAATTAATTAAAGTAACATGATGAGATTCACATGATAATCCAAGTACTAGATACTCAAGACGTCCATAACCGGGGACACGGCTAACCATGATTAGTTTATACACTCTGCAGAGGTTTGCACACTTTTCCCCACAAGACTCGATCTCCTCCGTTGGGATTCTTGCACCACATGATGTTTGAGAAACGGATGACCGAGACATAGTCTTTCAGAAGCGCTAGCACCTTACGATCGGGTAGACCGTTACACCTACTTTCCCCTACATCTGCTAGTCTACCACTGTAAGAGTTCGCACGACTTAATCAACTATGTTAGAGCCCATAGTAGCTTGTGGCTGCACACGGAAGTTTCTAGCATGAATAATCTCATGATCCCTTTGAGCCTGGGTGGCGGTCCATAAAGAAAAACAGGCAATCGCTGGAATACCCAGGTGCCTCAATCCACCCAGATGTATATTTAAGTTGCCACCTTAAGTTGAACCATTAATTAACAACCTCACATATGTCATGAATACTCTCAAACCCAATCCATGTCTACAAGCATAGCATGGCATAAGCAAACGTAGAAGTCACTCCCAGGGTTTGATAATAAAACAGGTAATAGGTACTACCTCAACTACTTCCCAAAACCCACATATTAAATCAGATCATATTCATGCAATTGTTTGAGGATTGATCTAATGCAATAAAACTGGGTAGTAAGAGGTATGATCAAAGTGTTACTTGCCTTGCTGATCATCCATGAAACCTAGAGATTCGAAGTAGCAAGCAGCGCACTCCGGGTACTCTAACGCAAACAAACAAACAAGCAAACAATAAGTACTCATCTAATGACAGGTAAAACTCAAGTAAGAGATCTAACCAGAAAGTTCAACTTAAGAACTCCGGTTTGCAAAAAGTAACAAATCGAACGAAACAACGAAAGTCAAACAGCGAAAGAAACAAGCTTCGATTACTAATCTGGACCTAAGTCAAATTTTATAGAAGCAAAAACTTGTTTGAGTTGGTTAAACGGAAAGAGGGTTTCGAGACGAAACTCTAGGCGCTTGAACCGCCTGATTCCGATAAACGAGCGAAAAGTTAAACTAAAACGAAAATCGGATCAGAAATCATGATCAGAAATAATCGCGGAAAAATCTGAGAAAAAGAAAAACTGACTAACAGGTTAACGAACGGATGTTCGTTAACTGAAACTAAACAGTGAACTCGTCCGTTAAAGCAACGAACGAGCGAATGCTCGCTAAATAAGTGAACCAATAAAACCGATCTAATAAAATAATAATAAAAAACCTAGGGTTTTCAAAGAAAAACAGGATCAGTTTTCTTCAGAAACCGGCGGCGGACGGCGCGGCTACCTCGTCGGACTCCGGCGGGACTCGGGGCTTCAACGGGGTGGGGCGGCGTCGGCGGCGGGCGGCGGCAGTGGCACACGACGGTGGCGGGAGGCGGGGCAGGGCGAGGTGGCGGGGTGAGGTGGCGGCGGCGGGTCGGTCTCCCTCGAGGGAAGGCGGCGGCGGCTTGGGCCTGGCCTGGCTCGGCTAGGCCTTCGGCCCAGTCGGGCGCGCGGTACTCTTTTTTTTAAAACTAATTCCGTCGAAACTAAGAAAAATTCTAGAAAAAAAAATTAAAATTCTAAAAATGCCAAAATAAATTTCCACCGCCTAAATAAAATATTTAGAACGAGATGAACATTTTCTTGGCCCTAAAATGCAGTTTTGAAAAACGTGCAATTTTTCCTAAATTCAAATAAACTAGCCAAAAACTCTGAAATAAAATCTTATTTGATTTTTTATCAAATCCTCAATATTTCTTTATTTTGGGAAAGTCATTTTATTCCCTCTCTCATATTTTTATAATATAAATATCTTCAAGATAAAATAAATAAAATCAAATGATCCTATTTTCAAAATTTGAGAAAACTCAAATATGAAAATAACGAAATCCCCAACTCTCTCCGTGGGTCCTTGAGTTGCGTAGAATTTCTGGATCAGGCCAAAAGCAAATAAAATATGATATGTAGTGATGATCTAATGTATAACATTCCAAATTGAAAATTTGGGATGTTACAAACCTACCTCCCTTACGATGAATCTCGCCCTCGAGATTCGGGTTGGCTAGAAAATAGGTGAGGGTGATCCTTCAGCAGATCTTCCTCTCGCTCCCAGGTGGCTTCATCCTCGGTGTGGTGGCTCCACTGAACTTTGCAAAACTTGATAACCTTGCTGCGGGTGACTCGGCTGGCATACTCGAGAATCTTGACTGGTTTCTCCTCATAGGTCAAGTCACTATCCAACTGAATCGCTTCCAGCGGTACAGTATCTCTCAGTGGTATATCCGCCATCTCTGCGTGGCACTTCTTCAACTGAGAAACGTGGAAGATGTCATGAACTCCCGACAATCCCTCAGGAAATTCCAACTTATAAGCAACTTCTCCCATGTGTTCCAAAACTTCGTATGGTCCCACAAAACGTGGCGCTAACTTTCCCTTAACTCCAAAGCGCTTAACTCCTCGAAGTGGAGATACACGAAGATAAACTCTATCTCCGGCTTCGTAAACTGTCTCCTTGCGTTTAGAATCTGCATAGCTCTTCTGCCTGGACTGGGCTACCTTGAGCCTATCACGAATCAACTTCACCTTCTGTTCAGACTCCTTAATCAAATATGGTCCAAACAATTGGCGGTCTCCAACTTCATCCCACGACAATGGTGTTCTGCACCTTCTTCCGTACAAGGTTTCAAAAGGGGCCATCTTCAAACTGGATTGATAACTATTGTTGTAAGAGAACTCCGCATATGGCAAGTTGTCATCCCAACTAGATCCATAATCTAGCGCATAAGCTCTCAGCATATCCTCCAAAATCTGATTGACTCTCTCGGTCTGTCCATCGGTCTGCGGATGAAAAGCTGTACTGAACTCTAGTCTAGTACCCAAAGTTTCGTGTAACTGATTCCAGAACTTTGAGGTAAACTGGGTTCCTCCATCTGATACAATGCTCCTCAGAACTCCATGCAGACATACGATCCTGGTCATGTATATCTTTGCCAACTTAGCACTGGTGTAAGTGGTCTTCACTGGGATGAAATGAGCTACCTTCGTCAAGCGATCGACTACAACCCATATCGAGTCATAGCCTGCATGGGTCCTAGGTAATCCCGTGATAAAATCCATGCCTAGCTTATCCCACTTCCACTCGAGTATCAGCAATGGCTGTAGCAATCCTGCTGGCTTCTGATGCTCTGCCTTCACTCTCTGACATACATCACAAAGTGCTACATATTCCGCAATATCCTTCTTCATTCCGGTCCACCAGAAAGTGTCTTTCAAATCCAAATACATCTTGGTGTTTCCTGGGTGAATCGAGTACGGCGAATCATGGGCCTCTTACAAAATTAGCTTCCTGATCTCTGGGTCATTAGGCACATAAACGCGGTCCTCAAACCATAAGGCATCGTGTTCATCCTGACAAAACCTTTAACTTTTCCCTTGCTCACCTTCTCCTTTATGGTGGCAATCTCCTTGTCGGTCTTCTGAGCTTCTCTGATCTTATCCATCAGAGTAGACTGTATCTCTAATACGGCTACATAGCCTCTCGGAACTATCTCCAAACATAGCTCACGAAGATCCTCGGCTAACTCCTTTGGTAACTCTCCGGTCATTAGTGTGTTGACATGGCTCTTGCGGCTCAATGCGTCAGCTACTACGTTAGCCTTTCCAGGATGATAATGCAATCTCATATCATAATCCTTGATGAGCTCCAACCATCTCCTTTGCCTGAGATTCAACTCCTTCCGCATGAAGATGTACTTCAAACTCTAACAATCCGTGTACATATCACAATGGTTTCCTATAACGCCCTCGATGCGTCTATATCTCCCACGTGTCGAAGCACGAGTTAGAGGCATAACCGCATTGAAAGCAATGTCGCAAGTGAGGTAATCTTCACACAACCCATGTAATACAATAAGGGAAAAGATAAATAGTTGGCTTACAATCGCCACTTCACACAATTACATGAATAAAGCATTACATCAACCAGATACAATCAAGGTCCGACTACGGAACCAAAATAAAAGAAGAACCCCAAATGCGACAAGGTCCCCGATCGACCCCAACTGGGCTCCACTACTGATCAACTGGAAATGGGACAACACAAAGGACAAGATCTTCATCGAGCTCCTCCTGAGCTTGGTTGTGTCACCTGCACGGTTCAACGACACATGCAAGCTGGTTTTGGAGGTATCTGTGAGCCACAGGGACTCAGCAATCTCGCACCCTCGCGATCAAGACTATTTAAGCTTATGGGTAAGGTAAAAGATATGAGGTGGAGCTGCAGCAAGCGACTAGCATATATGGTGGCTAACATACGCAAAAGAGAGCGAGAAGAGAAGGCAAAGCACGATCGATAAACTATGATCAAGAAGTGATCCTAGAACAACCTACGTCAAACATAACTCCAACACCGTGTTCGCTTCCCGGACTCCGCCGGAAAGAGACCATCACGGTTACACACGCAGTTGACTCATTTTAATTAAGTTAAGGTTCAAGTTATCTACAACCGGACATTAACAAATTCCCATCTGCCCATAACCGCGGGCACGGCTTTCGAAAGTTCAATTCCCTACAGGGGAGTCCCAACATAGCCCATGACAAGCTCTCACGGTCAACGAAGGAATAGACCTTCCCCCGAGACGTTCCGATCAGACTCGGTATCCCGGTTCTTCAAGACACTTCGACAAGTTAAAACAAATCCAGCAACACCGCCCGAATGTGCTGACAAATCCCGATAGGAGCTGCACATATCTCGTTCTCAGGGCACACTCAGATGAGCCAGACGTCGGGTAGGCCAGCCCAGAGTTGCCCCTGGTAGCCCCGGACATCGCTCGGTTGGACCAACACTCAGAGGAGCACTGGCCCCGGGGGGTTAAAATAATGATGACCCTCAGGAGCGCGACTCCCAAGGGGAAAGAAAAGGCTAGGTGGCGAATGGTAAAACCAATGTTGGGCATTGCTGGAGGAGTTTTATTCAAGGCGAACTGTCAAGGGGTTCCCATTATAGCCCAACCGCGTAAGGGACGCAAAATCCGGGAACATAACACCGATATGACGGAAACTAGGGCGGCAAGAGTGGAACAAAACACCAGGCATAAGGCCGAGCCTTCCACCCTTTACCAAGTATATAGATGCATTAATTAAATAAGATATATTGTGATATCCCAACAAGTAAACATGTTCGAACAAGGAACAACATCTCCATGTTCCAACAAGGAACAAACTTCAATCTTCACCTGCAACTAACAACGCTATAAGAGGGGCTGAGCAAAGCGGTAACATAGCCAAACAACGGTTTTCAAGGACAAGGTGGGTTAGAGGCTTGGTTTAACAATATGGGAGGCATGATAAGCAAGTGGTAGGTATCGCAGCATAGGCATAGCAAAAGAGCGAGCAACTAAGCAAGCAAAGATAGAAGTGATTTTGAGGGTATGGTCATCTTGCCTGAAATCCCGCAAGGAAGAAGAACGAGTTCATGAAGAAGACAAACGGACGTAGACGAACGGATCCTCACAACTCCGGAACGAAACCAAAGATAACGCGAGAAGTAACCCGGAAAGAAGCAAACACAAAAGTAAACAACCATCACATAATCATGGCATGATGCACAACCAAGTATGATGCATGTCCGGTTTAAAGATACATGGCATGGCGAAGTGCACAAGCAATTCTACACATTAAGTGGAGATCAATATGCAACGAGTTGCATATTGATGAAACACCACGTGACTTATTTAGCTCGATCTTGTTTATGTACCCAACAATATTAAATGTTGTTAAACATGGCAAGAGGTGAAGCAAAGTAAAACTACCTATCTAGTCAAGTTTAAATGAGGCCGGAACAACAAAACAACAAGTCCGGAAACTCCTCATGTGCATATTTTAAGGTTTGGTACTGTTCTGCCCTAAACACAATTTTAGAGTTGTTAAACATGCAAAGTGATGCCACCATGTTAAACTAGGCATTTTTCTACCCCATTTACATATAAAGTTTATTTAATTCGGAGCTACAGTTAAATAGTTATGAAATAAAGCATTTTAGCATGGCAAGGCAAAATTTAAAAAAAAACAACATTTTAAGCATTTTAAACATGGATGAAAGTTGAATATAATTAAACTAGACAAAATTCTAAGCAACTTTCATATATAATTCATTTTAATCCGATGTACCAATTGTGAGTTATTATATGCATGATCCACAAGGGCTTTCCTGCAAAAATGCTCTCCTATGGAAAAATAGACAAATTACAGATCTGGAAAAAAATAGAGGGGGGCCGAATCGGACTGGGCCAACAGTGCACAGCGGGGTTCTCACCCAGTGGGCCTTGGCCCAAGGCGGTGGAAACAGCAGGCTGGGCGACTGGGCCGGGAGCTGGGCCTTGGGGCGCATCTGGCGGTAGCTCACGTGCGAGGCGCAGTCAACACGAGCGTCGACCGAGTCGTCCTCCTCTCAAACGTAGGCGGCAACTGTACTTGGAGGTGGCAAGAGTGCAGGCGGGCGTGGACTCCGGGGCGTGGGGAGGCGATGTAGGGACCAAGGCGAAGCAGGGGAGGTCCGGCATGGGCGCGGGACTCCGGGACGACGGATCTGGCCGGGAACGGGCTGAAGCTGCTGCTAGTTCGGGCGACAGAGACAGGCACACTTGTCCTGGACGAATCAGAGGACTTGGCGCGGCTACAACAGTGAAGACCTGCCGGGTCCGACGAGGAGCCGAACAAGGAGGACGGGGAGGGGCGTCGGGGCCGGATCCTGCTCTGCTGCTGCGGGCACGGGGACGAGGAGGAGGGAGCTCGTGCTCCTGCAGGTGGAGGACGACGTGGAGGAGCTGCTGGAGGTCGCCGGCTCCGGCGATGGTTGCAGGTGCATGGCGCCTGGCCTCGGGTCAGTCGGCCGGCCGGCGCGATGCAGTGAGGCGCTCGGGAGATCGGGAGCCCAATCCAGTGCGAGGGAAGCTGCGAGAAGGAATGGATCTGGCTGGTGGTTGGCTCGGTGCTGGAAACAAGGAAAGTGGCGGCGGGGAGCGATTGGATGGATGGAAGGATGGGACAGGATCCCTAATTCTTAGGGTTGCCCATTATATACGCAGGTGGGTTAGGTTAGGGGCTACCTCATCCCTACGATCGTAATCGGACGGTCGCGAATAAAATAGTTAGGGAGCCCAAATAAGAAAATGATGACGTTTTGTAGATGTTTGGGGATGATCCGGACACAACGGTGGCGATAGTCCGGGTCGGGTCCGGGACAACTTTTCGGTCACGCGCGCGAGGGGGTTTGATGCACTGAGCAGAGAGGGTTTCGGACCGTGCGGTCGCATCGGACAACTCCGGAAGCGAAGAGGGGAAAGAGGATGGACTAGGTGGGCTGTGGCGAGACTGCGAGGGGGAGAAGAGAGAGAGAGGGCCCGGCATCTGTTTCCGGAGACCGAAAACGTCCGACGAAAAGACCGGCTATAATGCCGCTATATTTATCCGTTGGGGCATCAAACGGACTCCGAATGCGATGAAACTTGGCAGGCGGTCTACTGACAACAAAACAACACCGCATGCCAACTTTCAACCCATTCCGAGAACATTTTCCGGCCACTTATAAAATTATATTTCGGACATGTCGCGGGCGCGTGCAAGTGTGTCTGGGCTCAGAACGAACAACGGAAAGAACGAGGAGTCCGGGACGGATGCAAGTTTTGAAAAACATGATGATGCAATGCACATGATGACATGACAAGATGCAACACGCAAGCACATGACATGAAAACGTCAGCGAATAACTGGAAGACACCTGGCACATCGGTCTCGGGGTGTCACAACACTCCACCACTACGAGAGGATCTCGTCCCGAGATCTAGAATGGCACCGGAGGGAAAACGGAAGAGAAAATGAAGAGGTAAAACTAAGTTGCTTCTTTGAAAAAATGAGTGAAACCAAAGAACCTTGCGAGGTTGAGAAAAAGACAGAAAGAAAGCAACAGAGATGAACGAAGTTGAAAACACTCCGTTAGGAAAGAGAAACAAGGAAGAACAAATTCGAACAACACTCCGTTTGGAAAGACATGCAAGACTTGATAAGACGGAAAGAACTTGAACAAAGGGGCACAACTCTCCGGTTAAATGTATAAGCAAGAAAGGAACAAGGTCCTGGCAAGAACAAGAGGAAATGTTGAAGATAGCACCATCACAATGCCTCCGGAACAAAAGAAAGAATGGAATGGGGTGAACGAAGGAAAACAAGATCTCGTGGTAGCACGCTTACAACAGAAGCTAGAACGGAATTGTTGAAAAACCGACAACGAAAAGAATAAGCTTGATATGGTCTTATGGAATACATCTCGAATTATGAGGTGACAACCTGCCACTCACGAAAAAAGAATTGGATTGATATGAACAAATTGACGAGAAAGTATATCACACCGGAAAGGATAAATGAAGAACTTGGATCATTTATAAGCACCATAATAGCAACAAACCTTAGGGAAGGCTTTAGGTGAAACATAACCCAAGATAACTCCAAAGAAGAGATTGATGGATTTAAAATACCTCATTCCTAACAACATGTGAATCATGAAACATGAACCCAAATTATCAAGAATGACAAAATACCACCTCCAATGATACGGTAGAAAGAAAAACACTGTGGATTGCACGAAGAAGAATACTTGAGTTCCTTAGAAAAGAATGTTGATGAACACTTCGAGAAGGAATTAACTCCTTGATGAACCATCATGTTGAGCCTCCATGAAGAACTCCGGAAAACAAATGGAAGATCAAACGAAAAGAAAGATAAGTTGAAAACACAAGGTGAATCCTTGTCACGATTTAGATGAATCTCCATGGTGATATAATTGAAAGAGGTTGGAACTCCGGAAAAAAGAGAAGATGAACAATTGAGATCAAAAGACTTTTGATGAGGTTCTGGAATAAAGAATTAATCAGTTGGATGGAACAAGAATAAGAATTATGTTATGCGTATCCTTCAACAATTTAATTGCTGAAAAGCAACGGATTTGGCATACTACTTATCCTCGTAGAAAGATTAAGATAGATATAGCGCAAACTTGGGAAAATATTGAACGAACCACCGGTAGGATAGAAGTGATGATTGAATGAATACAATAACAAAGGAATAGAAATCTTGAGCGAGCCACCGGTAAGAATTGAAAACGAACGAAGTAAAAGGGGTGAATCACCGGTAAGAATTAGCAAATGAACGAAGATACTTGAGAGGATTTAGATACATGAGAACGAAGAGATCACGAGCCGATTAAAGATCACTTGAACAAAGCACCGGTAAAATTGGGGAATGATAACTGGCAGCTGAGAATGAATACACCTTAATTGATGGACTCCGGATAATCAAACTGAGAAGACTCTTGAATTGCTCCGGATAGGTGAAATAAATTCTCACGATCAAAACAATTACGAGAGGATGGCAACAAGCTAGAATGACGAGTCTTGAAGAGACAAGAACAAGATTGGGAGAAAAAATCTTCTTCGGTCTTCACATGATGAGAAACACCACTAAATTGTTGAGATACTCCGGGATGAAAAATGGAAGGTTGAGCCAACGATGAAAAGAATTCGATAGATCTTGGAGAAAAGCATTTGACTGATGATAAATCATTCTTACGCCAAACTCCGAAAAGAAATTTGAGGATAGCTCCGGGAAAATAAGAGGAGTCAGGTAAGATCCTGGAAAAAAACCTGTGGGTTAGGGCCCACTCAAAAGAAACACCGTTGAATGATTCAAAAGAGAGGTTGCACCGGTTGAGTTACATGGCTTGAATGAGATAACAATCTCGAAATAGGTTGAGCGGATCTTGGATGACAAGACGAGCCTTCTAAGATATCTTTAGCACTCCGGAACAACTGAATAGCGAGAGGTGAATGATTAAGAGGTGCACCGGCATGAGAGGGCATTGGAAATACGGAAAAGAATACGATCAACACCGAAAGCTTGAATTGGATTCACCAGAGAAGAAAAAGAATGAAGAATGATGAACTAGTAGAACATCTTCTTGAGAACCACCGGGTAAGAATAGAGAAACTTCCACCAATAAATGGATAGTTGATTAAGAAATCTGAGTCCTTGAAGAAACAAGTGTGGGAGGGCGGGAAAAACAAAGGCAACTTGGATACGGATGAAACAAACACCGTTGAGAAGAACAAATAATTGATCTTGCGAATGTTGAAGTGATCGGATCCACTTGAAGAGAGACACACCGGTTGAAAAGGATTGACATGAAACTATCGATTATCATGAAGTATTAGTATCCACATAGGAATATGAGAACGCCGTTTAGAGAAGGTATGGAATCAACACTTGACTTCGAAGCAACTCGAATACCACATCTCAAAACAAAACAAGGATTGGCTTGCAGAATAAGCCGATACAAACATATGATAGAGATTTCGTCCGAAGTTTTCGTGGTGGGGCCTACACGGGCTCGATCGTACAACACCATCATGTACAAGGCAATGCACATGACATACGAAGCGTCCCCGAGTCAGCATAGCCAAGGACTCTTTAAGACACAACGAGACCACTGTAAAACCAACCGTGAATAGGCGGACCACTAGACGTCGAACCCCAATTTCATATCATACATCTGTCGGAAAGATATCCTAAGAGCTACTTGAATTCCCACCTATGAAACTCCCGAACCTTTCCGGTTATGCAATCAGGTGTTGGGGATACAGGGGAAGCATAATATCTCACCCAAAAGTAGCAAATCCTACATCCAGCTGTATCAATCCTTCAACACATAACCAAGAAACCTTCGGAAATCATCTACCTCAACCTTCGAAAAGCATCCGTTATACGAGTTATGGCAATACTCCCGAACTCCCGCCGCAGTACTGGGTGGCGTCGAGGTTATCTCACCAACAACTGCATAAAAGAGATTTTCGATGTCGGCGAAACTAAACTCAGGTATTCCAGAACTGCAACGATAAAATTGTGACGACAACACCTCGGAGCTCAACTCCCCGGGACACTGCCACAAAACCCCTGACAGGAAGCACCAAGACAATGTTCTCGTCACAAAACCATCGGAACGATTCCAAGATACCCGCGTGATCCTAAATTTTTTTAGTGAAATTTGAGAAGAGAAGAGTCAAAACTCTACGTCAGGATGCCTCACCAGAGCGGTGAAGGGACTGAGGAGTAAAAAGAATTCCTAAACTCTCGGATATATAATTCCTAAATGACTCAAAACATTTTTTTCTAGACTCAACAACGGCTGCTAAAAACGATCAAGCAGTGGGCCTCCTAAGGTCGGGGAAGGCTCTGATTACCAACTTGTAACGCCCTCGATGCGGCTATATCTCCCACGTGTCGAAGCACGACTTAGAGGCATAACCGCATTGAAAGCAATGTCGCAACTGAGGTAATCTTCACACAACCCATGTAATACAATAAGGGAAAAGATACATAGTTGGCTTACAATCGCCACTTCACACAATTACATGAATAAAGCATTACATCAACCAGATACAATCAAGGTCCGACTACGGAACCAAAATAAAAGAAGAACCCCAAATGCGACAAGGTCCCCGATCGACCCCAACTGGGCTCCACTACTGATCAACTGGAAATGGGACAACACAAAGGATAAGATCTTCATCGAGCTCCTCCTGAGCTTGGTTGCGTCACCTGCACGGTTCAACGACACCTGCAAGCTGGTTTTGGAGGTATCTGTGAGCCACAGGGACTCAGCAATCTCGCACTCTCGCGATTAAGACTATTTAAGCTTATGGGTAAGGTAAAAGATATGAGGTGGAGCTGCAGCAAGCGACTAGCATATATGGTGGCTAACATACGCAAAAGAGAGCGAGAAGAGAAGGCAAAGCACGACCGATAAACTATGATCAAGAAGTGATCCTAGAACAACCTACGTCAAACATAACTCCAACACCGTGTTCGCTTCCCGGACTCCGCCGGAAAGAGACCATCACGGTTACACACGCAGTTGACTCATTTTAATTAAGTTAAGGTTCAAGTTATCTACAACCGGACATTAACAAATTCCCATCTGCCCATAACCGCGGGCACGGCTTTCGAAAGTTCAAATCCCTGCAGGGGAGTCCCAACTTAGCCCATGACAAGCTCTCACGGTCAACGAAGGAATAGACCTTCTTCCGAGATGTTCCGATCAGACTCGGTATCCCGGTTCTTCAAGACACTTCGACGAGTTAAAACAAATCCAGCAACACCGCCCGAATGTGCTGACAAATCCCGATAGGAGCTGCACATATCTCGTTCTCAGGGCACACTCAGATGAGCCAGACGTCTGGTAGGCCAGCCCAGAGTTGCCCCTGGTAGCCCCGGACATCGCTCGGTTGGACCAACACTCAGAGGAGCACTGGCCCCGGGGGGTTAAAATAATGATGACCCTCAGGAGCGCGACTCCCAAGGGGAAAGAAAAGGCTAGGTGGCGAATGGTAAAACCAATGTTGGGCATTGCTGGAGGAGTTTTATTCAAGGCGAACTGTCAAGGGGTTCCCATTATAGCCCAACCGCGTAAGGGACGCAAAATCCGGGAACATAACACCAATATGACGGAAACTAGGGCGGCAAGAGTGGAACAAAACACCAGGCATAAGGCCGAGCCTTCCACCCTTTACCAAGTATATAGATGCATTAATTAAATAAGATATATTGTGATATCCCAACAAGTAAACATGTTCGAACAAGGAACAACATCTCCATGTTCCAACAAGGAACAAACTTCAATCTTCACCTGCAACTAACAACGCTATAAGAGGGGCTGAGCAAAGCGGTAACATAGCCAAACAACGGTTTTCTAGGACAAGGTGGGTTAGAGGCTTGGTTTAACAATATGGGAGGCATGATAAGCAAGTGGTAGGTATCGCAGCATAGGCATAGCAAAAGAGCAAGCAACTAAGCAAGCAAAGATAGAAGTGATTTTGAGGGTATGGTCATCTTGCCTGAAATCCCGCAAGGAAGAAGAACGAGTTCATGAAGAAGACAAACGGACGTAGACGAACGGATCCTCACAACTCCGGAACGAAACCGAAGATAACGCGAGAAGTAACCCGGAAAGAAGCAAACACAAAAGTAAACAACCATCACATAATCATGGCATGATGCACAACCAAGTATGATGCATGTCCGGTTTAAAGATACATGGCATGGCGAAGTGCACAAGCAATTCTACACATTAAGTGGAGATCAATATGCAACGAGTTGCATATTGACGAAACACCACGTGACTTATTTAGCTCGATCTTGTTTATGTACCCAACAATATTAAATGTTTTTAAACATGGCAAGAGGTGAAGCAAAGTAAAACTACCTATCTAGTCAAGTTTAAATGAGGCCGGAACAACAAAACAACAAGTCCAGAAACTCCTCATGTGCATATTTTAAGGTTTGGTACTGTTCTGCCCTAAACACAATTTTAGAGTTGTTAAACATGCAAAGTGATGCCACCATGTTAAACTAGGCATTTTTCTACCCCATTTACATATAAAGTTTATTTAATTCGGAGCTACAATTAAATAGTTATGAAATAAAGCATTTTAGCATGGCAAGGGCAAAATTTAAACAAACAACATTTTAAGCATTTTAAACATGGATGAAAGTTGCATATAATTAAACTAGACAAAATTCTAAGCAACTTTCATATATAATTCATTTTAATCTGATGTACCAATTGTGAGTTGTTATATGCATGATCCACAAGGGCTTTCCTGCAAAAATGCTCTCCTCTGGAAAAATAGACAAATTACAGATCTGGAAAAAACAGAGGCGGGCCGAATCGGACTGGGCCAACAGTGCACAGTGGGGTTCTCACCCAGTGGGCCTTGGCCCAAGGCGGTGGAAACAGCAGGCCGGGCGACTGGGCCGGGAGCGGGGCCTTGGGGCGAATCTGGCGGTAGCTCGCGTGCGAGGCGCAGTCAACGCGAGCGTCGACCGCGTCGTCCTTCTCTCGAACGGAGGCGGCAACTATACTTGGAGGTGGCAAGAGTGCAGGCGGGCGTGGACTCCAGGGCGTTGGGAGGTGATGTAGGGACCAAGGCGAAGCAGGGGAGGTCCGGCATGGGCGCGGGACTCCGGGACGGCGGATCTGGCCGGGAACGGGCTGAAGCTGCTGCTAGTTCGGGTGACGGAGACAGGCGCACTTGTCCTGGACGAAGCAGAGGACTTGGCGCGACTACAACAGTGAAGACCTGCCGGGTCCGACGAGGAGCCGAACAAGGAGGACGGGGAGGGGCGTCGAGGCCGGATCCTGCTCTGCTGCTGCGGGCACGGGGACGAGGAGGAGGGAGCTCGTGCTCCTGCGGGTGGAGGACGACGTGGAGGAGCCGCTGGGAGTCGCCGGCTCGGGCGATGGTTGCAGGTGCATGGCGCCTGGCCTCGGGTCAGTCAGCCGGCCGGCGCGATGCGGTGAGGCGCTCGGGAGATCAGGAGCCCGATCCAGCGCGAGGGAAGCTGCAAGAAGGAATGGATCTCGATGGTGGTTGGCTCGGTGCTGAAAACAAGGAAAGTGGCGGCGGGGAGCGATTGGATGGATGGAAGGATGGGACGGGATCCCTAATTCTTAGGTTGCCCATTATATACGCAGGTGGTATAGGTTAGGGGCTACCTCATCCCTACGATCGTAATCGTACGGTCGCGAATAAAATAGTTAGGGAGCCTAAATAAGAAAACGATGACATTTTGTAGATGTTTGGGGATGATCCGGACACAACGGTGGCGACAGTCCGAGTCGGGTCCGGGACAACTTTCCGGTCGCGCGCGCGAGGGGGTTTGATGCGCTGAGCAGAGAGGGTTTCGGACCGTGCGGTCGCATCGGACAACTCCGGAAGCGAAGAGGGGAAAGAGGATGGACTAGGTGGGCTGTGGTGAGATTGCGAGGGGGAGAAGAGAGAGAGAGGGCCCGGCATCTGTTTTCGGAGACCGAAAATGTCCGACGAAAAGACCGGCTATAATGCCACTATATTTATCCGTTGGGGCATCAAACGGACTCCGAATGCGATGAAACTTGGCAGCCGGTCTACTGACAACAAAACAACACCGCATGCCAACTTTCAACCCATTCCAAGAACATTTTCCGGCCACTTATAAAATAATATTTCGGACATGTCGCGGGCGCGTGCAAGTGTGTCTGGGCTCAGAACGAACAACGGAAAGAACGAGGAGACCGGGACGGATGCAAGTTTTGAAAAACATGATGATGCAATGCACATGATGACATGACAAGATGCAACACGCAAGCACATGACATGACAACGTCAGCGAATAACTGGAAGACACCTGGCACATCGGTCTCGGGGCGTCACATTTCCGATGAGAAAATGTCTCCATGTCTTCAAAGCGTGCACTATGGCTGCTAACTCCAAGTCGTGTGTAGCATAATTCAACTCATGGGGCTTAAGCTGTCGTGAGGCATATGAAACAATTCTTCCCTCCTCCATAAGCACTGCTGCAAGTCCTCGACGTGAAGCGTCGCAATATACCTCATAATCCTTGCGCTGATCTGGCAGAATCAACACTGGTGAGGTAACCAAACGTTTCTTCAACTCCTGGAAACTGGCCTCACATTCCTCAGTCCATTTGAACTTGGTATCCTTTTTCAACAACTCCGGCATAGGTTTTGCAATCTTCGAGAAATTTTCAGTAAATCTCCGGTAGTATCCTGTGAGTCCAAGAAAACTCTGGATCTCTCCAACTGTTGTTGGGGCTTCCCAATTTGTCACGGTGACAACTTTGGCGGGATCTACAGCTATTCCTTCTCCGGATATAACATGTCCGAGGAATCCAACTTCCTTCAACCAAAACTCACATTTGCTGAACTTGGCGTATAACTGATGTTCTCTGAGCTTACCAAGTACCAAACACAAATGTTTTTATGTTCTTCTTCATTCTTCGAGTAAACCAGAATATCATCAATGAACACTATTACAAACTTATCCAAAAACTCCATAAACACTTTGTTCATCATGTTCATAAAATAGGCAGGTGCGTTAGTCAGACCAAATGACATAACGGTATACTCATACAGCCCATACCTTGTGGTAAAAGCTGTCTTAGGTATGTCCTGCTCTCGAATCTTCGACTGGTGGTATCCTGATCGCAAATCGATCTTGGAAAATACCTTAGCTCCTTGCAATTGGTCAAACAAATCATCGATCATCGATAGTGGGTACTTATTCTTGATCGTCACTTCATTCAATCCTCGATAATCAACAACCATCCTTAACGGTCCATCCTTCTTTTCCACTAGAAGTACTGGTGATCCCCAAGGTGACGAACTTGGGCGAATATATCCCTTATCCAGTAACTCCTTAATCTGCTTCTTAATCTCCTCCAAATCCTTTGCAGGCATTCTATACGGTCTCTTAGATATTGGTCCTGTGCCTAGCAAAAGCTCAATCAAAAACTCAATGTCTCTATCCGGTGGCATGCCTGAAAACTCTTCTGGAAATACATCCGGAAAATCCTTTACCACCGGTACCTCCTCCTGTGCAACTCCTGATAAGGAATTTACTTGAGTCCTATTCGGCACATGCCGAGATACATACTTGATCCTTCTTCCCTCTGGGGTGGTAAGCAAAATCGACTTACTGGCGCAATTGATGTTTCCTCCATACATCGATAGCCAATCCATACCCAGAATTACATCCAAACCCTGTGATTCCAAAATGATCAAATCCGAGGGAAACACATGCCTACCTATACTCAATGGCACTTGAAAACATACTTTACTGGCCATATACTCTGCTCCTGGTGAGCTTACTAACATAGGTGTTCTAAGAACCTTGGTGGGCAGTTTATACTTATCCACGAATCCCCTTGATATGTATGAATGTGATGCACCAGTATCAAAAAGAACGATTGCAGTAAATGACTTAACCAAAAACTTACCTATTACCTTATCTGGCTGGTCTTCAACCTCCTCCGCGTTAACGTGGTTCACTTGTCCCCTATTGAAAGGGTTCGGCTTCTTCCCAGAGCTTCCATTGCCATTTCCATTCTGGGCTTCAGGACATTCATTGGCATAGTGTCCGGTCTTCTGACACTTATAACAAGTGACTTGGCTCAGGTCTCTCTTGGCTGGGGTTGATGGATTGGTACGGTTCTGACCGTTGCTTCCCCCATTCCCATTTCCATTCTTGGGGCTATTATGATTATGCGAATTCCCTCCTCCATGGGTATGCTGAAAATGTCCTCCCGATTTCAGGGTAAAACGTGGCTTCTGCTGAGCTCCCGAATTGTATTTCCCTTGTCCATACTTCCTCTTGCGGTTCTCAATCTGTTGCTGCTTCCCTTCAATCATAAGAGCACGATCTACCAACTCCTGGTAGTTGTTGAAAGTTGCTACCATCAACTGCATACTCAACTCATCATTTAGTCCTTCCAGAAACTTCTCCTGCTTAGCTGCATCCGTAGCAATGTCATCCGGGGCATAACGTGCTAACTTACTAAAGTCATCCACGTATTGGCCAACTATCCGTCCTCCTTGGCGCAAGTTGCGAAACTCACGCTTCTTCATGGCCATAGCTCCTGCTGAAACATGGGCAGTACGGAAAGCCTGCTGAAACTGATCCCATGTGACAGTGTCGATAGGATAAGTGGCTGTGAAATTCTCCCACCATGATGCTGCAGGTCCTTCAAGCTGATGTGCGGCAAAACACACCTTTTCCGCATCTGTGCATCATGTTGTAGTCAATTCCCTCCCTGTCTTGTGGAGCCAATCATCTGCCACTATCAGCTCGGTGCTACTAGAGAACACCGGCGGATTCAGCGTAAGGAAATGGGTCAAGTGATCAACAGGTGGTGGTGGGTTGTTGTTGTTGTTGTTCCCCTGATTCTGATTCTGGACTAGCAACTGCATCAATGCATTCTGCTGCTGGATCAACTGAGTGAGCTCCGGTGGGAAAGCAAATCCATTGTCACGTCTCGGAGGCATCTGATGGTTTAGAAAAGATGAGAATATAGAATAGATTGAGGCCTAGAGGGAAAACACTACCCATATGCACATGAGGCAAAAGCAAAAAAAATCACTTCATTCAATTCAACCAAGGGCATACAATCAGTCTACAACTATCGTTACAAAAGTGCTTGGACTATGCTATACACATGGTGGAATTCTACTACTGTGATGGTGGTCTACTAGAAAAACTGCTCCGATGAAGACTCCATGATATCCGCTCTAGCTTCATCAACATAGTCATCATCACTACCGTCTGGGTCTGAGTCGGTGTCGTCAATGATGATGTAGTTCTCCGGGCAAGTGGAATCGTCATCTTCTCCTCCTGGCGCGGGATTTCCCATGAAAACTCCTAGCTTCCTGGTCAGGTCGTCATTCTTCTCCACTAATACTTCGATTTCCTCCATATAATCTTCGCGTGTAGCCTTGAGTTCTTCCTCCAGCTCCGTGATTCTTGTCATCGCCTTCTTCAGATCTATCATGCCTATGCACATCTGGTTCTCCTGACGTCAAATGTGCTGGTTTAACTCCTGGATAAAAGCTGCGATTGATCTATCCTTCCTGGTGCTGATCATCTCCCATTGCTCATCTAGGCGCCCACAAATCTGGTAGATAGTATCCTTGAGATCATTGCGGTAAACTTCTCCAATATGTCCCATGGCGATGTGGGCTACCATGCTCTTTCCTAGACTCCAGGTTGGTGCATCAAAGGAAAACTCTATGGGCTCGGTGACTGGCACGCACGTCCTTCCTGGAACTTGAACTTGAATCATCCAACGCTCCTCTTCGGGTAAAGTGGCGTTGTAGGTCCCGGTGAAGCTTGGTACTCCGATGTTCAGGTACTTAGTGACTTCCTTCAGGTGGCGTCCAAAGGGTGTATCTTCATCCGGTTGCGTGAACTTGTTCCTTGCATCAACAATTCCAAAAAGAGTAGAAAAGATGAGAAGTTAGAATGAGAAGAGAGTGGTGATCTAGGTCTTTATCTTAGTGGTCGTGTCCTACAGTCAGCGTGTGCTCTGATACCATCTTGTAGTGACCAGACCTCAAACAGCCCGATCTCTGTGCTTCAGTGTCATCTCTGGATCAGTAATGCTGACATGCACACTACTTGAAGGATTTATAACAGAGTAACAATCACACACTTATTACATCGAGTGTCTCAAAAGAGAACTTAGTACAAATAATATGGCTTAAGGCCATCTAATAACGATAACAGCGGAGGGCTTGGAAGAAAAGTGAGTCCATCAACTCCAACGGCATCACTGAGTATAGAACCACGACCTAAGGCTCCTTATTCGTCGTCTGAAAAGTCTGCAACATGAACGTTGCAGCCCAAAAACGGGTCAGCACATGGAATATGCTGGCAATGTAACACATAGAGAGTAGTGAACAGAAATAGGCTATACTACATGCATATATGGCTGGTGGAAAGCTCTATGGTTACAGTTTTGCGTAAAGCCAATTTTTCCCTACTACAAAGGAATAAATTTTATTTAACTATCATGGTGGTTGTTAAACATTGAGAGTGTAGACACCCTCTCAATCCCAATTAAACATCATCATTAAAACCCAACAAAATTAACTAAAGTCACATGATAATCCAAGTACTAGATACTCAAGACGTCCATAACCGGGGACACGGCTAACCATGATTAGTTTATACACTCTGCAGAGGTTTGCGCACTTTTCCCCACAAGACTCGATCTCCTCCGTTGGGATTCTCGCACTACATGATGTTTGAGAAACGGATGACCGAGACATAGTCTTTCAAAAGCGCTAGCACCTTACGAACGGGTAGACCGTTACACCTACTTTCCCCTACATTTGCTAGTCTACCACTGTAAGAGTTCGCACGACTTAATCAACTATGATAGAGCCCATAGTAGCTTGTGGCTGCACACGGAAGTTTCTAGCATGAATAATCTCTTGATCCCTTTGAGCCTAGGTGGCGGTCCATAAAGAAAAACAGGCAATCGCTGGAATACCCAGGTGCCTCAGTCCACCTAGATGTATATTTAAGTTGCCACCTTAAGTTGAACCATTAATTAACAACCTCACATCTGTCATGAATACTCTCAAACCCAGTCCATGTCTACAAGCATAGCATGGCATAAGCAAACGTAGAAGTCACTCCCAGGGTTTGATAATAAAACAGGTAATAGGTACTACCTCAACTACTTCCCAAAACCCACATATTAAATCAGATCCTATTTATGCAATTGTTTGAGGATTGATCTAATGCAATAAAACTGGGTAGTAAGAGGTATGATCAAAGTGTTACTTGCCTTGCTGATGATCCGTGAAACCTAGAGATTCGAAGTAGCAAGCGGCGCACTCCGGGTACTCTAACGCAAACAAACATACAAGCAAACAATAAGTACTCATCTAATGCACAGGTAAAACTCAAATAAGAGATCTAACTAGAAAGTTGACTTGATTGTTTTTTGTGGATGAGGAGTTGAGGAGGAATGTGCAGTCATCTTAGCATAGTAGGATTTATAACCGAGTACTACTAATATGCTCCTAAGTGGGAAACCTTTAGGTTGTGATCGGTATGAACAGGTTTGCAATTAAATATAGCGTGGTAGTAGTAGTAATTTGGAATGTGACGAGACGCGCTCAAAATTTACTGACGATTCTAGTTTCGAAGTGCGGCACTATTCCCGGATGGCGTAACTTCGGCACGTTTTCTCGGCCGTGGTGTAGCATATGTCATGGTACTAGTTCCTTTTGTACTTCTGTGTACGTGCAAAAACTGGCACCGTCGGATACATATCTTACGCTTGGCGTTCGACAGGAATAGCCTCGTGGCGAGCAATAGACTAGTCTTTTTTCAGGTGCATTACACCTATCTCTCGGGAGTTCTCGCATGCACCATCACTGCTCGCTAGGTCGATGCCACCCACATACACTTGTACTCTGAGAAGAGGTGCACGCACGCACTCGTCCTCTCTCACACACACATATGTAGCTACGAATTGTAGTGTTCTCAACCATCCGATTGGCTCTATCATAGGTTTCACATTGCTCCTTGGCCTTAAGATTGAGAAGTTTAAAATGCGGAGGCTAAGATGGAGGCGCGAGGTTTTGGTTAATGTGCGGGCCACACACGGCACCAACACGACATGAGCTTCGTCTGCCTGGTGCGCATGCAGTCTGGTGAGTTGTCTAAGTATAGACAAAACCAGGCCCTCGTTGGTATCCACACCTCGACTTTGGCTGGTCATAGTGGAGACTAACATAGACTAGTTACTAGTACCTTCATAGTGGGTAGTGTCATATATTATATGCATAATTTCGCGACGAGCGCTCTCTATATGTACCACCTTTTTTCTTTAATTTCATCTTGTTAGTTTTGCTCCATGGCGCAATCCATCGATACTACTACTCTACAAATGTATACATTTTTTAAAAGGCTAGAGGGCGGGGCAGTCTAGCTTGGTCCTTTTCACGAGAGGCGAGGGCCTTTGTGATTTGACGGCTCATTACTGCTGGAAGGCGGGGCCTTGTGATTTGACTGCTCGTATAAATGTGCCAACGACCTGAGGAGGAGCAAAGAACCGTGCGATATACTCAAGTTTTCCACTGGAGTAGTACTAGTACGACGGAGGAACACGAAACACGGCAGCCCAGTGCCATATGGCGATAAAAAATGATCTAATTTGCTAGTCATCTCATTGTTAGCATTGTTCTATTCATGCCTCAAAGAGAATGTGACACGTGCGGCGAAACACACGAAGCAAAAGAAGAAGGAAGATTATCACCCCAAATGATCTAATTCGCCGCGGAGTCGTAACTGCTTCTTCATCGCCTCCACGACCTCCATCTCCTTGCGCGTCTCCTTCGCCATCTTCTTCATTCTGTCCATGACGTGGGATTTCTTGACGCGAGCCTTCATCATCTGTTCCACGGCCGCATTACATACCTTGACAGCAGTCAGGTGCTCGATGCGGAGCTTCGCCAACTCCTCCTTCTGTTCCATGACGAGGGCCTGCAACATCTTCATCGAGGAACTACTACTCTCATGCAGCTTCTTCTAGCCGGCGTTCTTCTCCTTCAGCAGGTCGAGCTCGTGGCAGAGCTTCGCCTTGTCCTCTGGAAGTTGCGGGATTTCACCGGTCGCCTTCTTCTCCGAGGCAATGCTCTTCTTCAGCAGCATCACCAAGCCGGCGGTCAACTCCCCCTGCTTATTGAGCTCAGCGAGCATGTCATCGAGGCTCTCCTTCATCAGCTCCACCAAACCGTGGATGAACTCCTTCTGCTTATTGAGGTGCTTATTGAGCTGATCGGGCATGCCGTCGAGGGATAACGACTCCAGCGCTGCCAGCTCGGCTTGTTCGCCTCCGTGGCTAGGGCACTCCTGGGAGCCATTGCCAGCCCATGAGAGATCTTTCAAGGTCTCTACGTGGTGGCGAGCCCTCTTTTTTTCGCAGCCTTGGTTGCCGCTCCCTTGTTATGAGTAGTTCTCGACCTAGAGCTCTGCGCACCGGATAGGGCAAGGACGGACGAAGAAGAAGCATTTATGAGGAGGAAATGTAGAGTAATTTTCGGTTAGGTAGTTCCCCTTTTTATAACCTAAGTGCTAGCACTAGTACTAATACTTGCATAGTGGGAACACGTTCAGGTTTGGTACGTACTAGTTAGGTGTGAGCAGGCTTGCACTTAATTGTAGCACTAGTACTTTCGAATGTGATGGGAACAAGGTAAAGATAAATTGATGGGTTTTGGTTTCGAGGCCCGAAACGTCTCCTGATGAGTTTAGTGGAACATAAATTTCAAGTAGACTACACTACTCAGATGCGTAAAAATTATGTTACTGTCAAAAATTGACACAAAATACGAAGGAGACCAATGGAAATACTACTAGCAACCCATCATTTAACTACTCGCATGCGCGCAATGGAGTAGTAATGTCTTTCTTCCGCCCTCACGTCCACTCAATTTGCATGCGCTGTATTAATTGACCATCAATGAAGTGAAGGACTTTACACGCGTTAAATTATCACATGGGGTGGATCTTGGTACAAAATTGCGCTCGCCCGTGTACCCGCATGTGCGTGGGAGGGAATGAGTGTGTGCGTGGCGTGCGTGCACATCTTCGCTTCGTGCATGTACCGCCAGTGTGGCTCAGGGAGGACAAGTACATTCTTATGGAACCAGCAACACGTCACTGTGATCAATCCACACAAGTATGTCGCGACAACGCCTCCACATGTGCCACCTGTCTTCATGAACTATAAGAGAGACACTGTGTAGCATGCCATTGTGTTTTGCACATACTCAAAGTACTAGCAAGGTACACGTGCATTGCACGCGTCAGATTTTGCAACCAAAGTATGAATAATACCAGTATAGCATGTAAGCTCTGAGCCATATATGCCTGATGTAGACATTCGTTTCATTCTTATAGTTCATCTCATTCAAAATCAATTAGTTTTTATAAAAAACCTAGGGCCTCTTTGATTCGTAGGATTTCCAAAACGTGGGAATAGGAAGAACATGGGATTAGAGTGGAATGTCCTCTTGAATCCTACATGATTGTACGAGTGTTTGATTGTGCATAGAAAAAACGCAGAATTCTTTCAAAGAGGTTTGAGTGGATGGGATGTTTCCTATGAAATCTAGTGCAAATGAATCATATGGAAAAATTTCCTATGGTTTACAGTCCTACGAATCAAACAACCAAGATAGGAAAAATTCCTAAGGATTAGAATCCTCCGAAATTCCTTTGAGAATCCTTTGAATCAAAGAAGCCCTTAATCTATTTTATGATTCATGAATTGTGCGTTGTAAAGCATAAAGTAAAAACAAATAATGGCAATTCAACTAGAAAAAAGTTTGGGCAGTTATGATACGGAAGATTCTAGAACAAAGGAGAACCATTGTTGTTTTGATATTTGTGCATTATGCTTAAGTTCAACCATGGAGTCTGCTAGATTGTACATGTGGCAAAATCCTGTGGGGGGCTAGAAGATGGTGCGAGGGGCCAAGTGGAGGGAGACTATGAAGGAGTGCACAACTGTGAGATCGATATTTAGAGAGAGGGGGCGAGAACGTACGCTCTTGCGCGCAGTGGCGGAGCCATGAAAAATCTCCCATGAGCTAGGGGCCAAGCATTGCCAATCCTTTACGAGGAGGGCCAATTCATCAACTTAAACCATTTTTACCAGCAATTGTCTAATGATCACATTCATATTAGCCTCGATATATAGTGATGTTAGGGGGGGGGGGCAGGGCCCTTGCTGCCCCCTGTCTTCGCCATTGTGCATGCGTCTGAGAGATGAAGCAGAAGGCATGGATGATGAGAGGGGGCGTTGGATATATAATTAATGTGGGTGTATTAGCTATATATGTAATCCTATATAGAGAGGTATAGATTGATCAATGTGGACATGGGAAAGAGGGTGAGACCTCACTAGATATATAGATTGATTGGTTTATGTGGAAAACTATGAAATACCTAGCTATATACACACACACATAGAGGAACATCGATCGGTGCACATGCACGTGAGAGATAAAGAATGCCCGATATGATGGAGAGGGGGATGTGTGTGTGTGTGTGCCTTCATGGGAGACCGACCTGAAGAAAAAGATTGCATGTGTGCGATGGATAATGCCGACTGGTAGTTTGTGTGCATGCATGCATGAGAGAAAGTTAGTGGTACAATTATAAAGAGAGGGCCAATGTGTGGGTGTAAAAGACTAGGTGAGGTCATAATCGATGTAAAGTTGAATTCAAATATTTGAATAAGAGATCATGATGTTTGAAACCCATGCATGCATGAATATAACGGAGATCTGCGCGGTGTGGTTTGGAAACGAGCATGTTGTAATGTATACAGATTGAACAAGGTCAGACTGATTTGAATTTGAGATACCGATGGCAGACATCATTTGGCCACATTGCATCCGTGCATGGACACACTATTCTAATTGGAGATGATGGGTGGCTTTCGCATCACATATCTATATCTATACCCCTATATATATTATATTATATATTTTTATATAGTGTGCGGATAACTTTAACTTTGAAAGATGGTCATTGGATGAGGCCAATCCGATGGTGCAGAGCTGGCAAATTTGTGCACTACTGGCCGTTGGATATCATCTAGATTCCACCAGATTTTGCCACATGTACAATCTAGAAGACTCTATGGTTGAACTTAAGCATAATGCACAAACCTCAAAACACAAGCACTTCTTCTTTGTTCTAGAATCTTCCATATCAGAATTGCCCAAATGTTTTTCTACATGATTTGTTTTTACTTTATGCCTTACAACGGACAGTTCCATGAATCTTAAAATAGATTAGCTTTCTTATAAAAACTAGATGATTTTGAATGAAATGAACTATAAGAATTAAACGAACATCTACATCATGCATATATGACTCAAAGCTTACATGCTATAATGTGGATCTCATGCGTGCAATGCACGTGTCCCTTACTAGTCTAAATGGTGTCTGTGTGTGTGTTGTGCGTGTTAAACACATTGTACGTAGTATATCATACTAGTCTAAATTGTCTTTTTTTGTACACGTTAAGCTTGTTCTCCCGAAATTTCAAGCCACGGCTTGTTATGCCGAAATTCAAGCTAGCATCTCTGTCTATCATGTTGCCAAACTCCCGCCTCTTCAACCCACGCCTTGTTACCTTGAAATATTTAAGATAAATCTTTGTCTCGTTGTGCTCCGACAACTCCCTCCATCTCAACCCGCGCCTTGCTATTCCAAAATTACAATGCGCGCGAAAACTCCCACCTCCTGTGAAATCCCGACACGCGAAATGCCCGTGATACCCTGAACCGAAAGAACCGCCTCAAATCGGTGGGGGTACTTTTGTAACTTACCCCACATTTTAGACAAGCGCGTCCGTAAGCCATGGTTCCCCACTCCCATCCCATCCGCCCACCCATTCGTACACCGAGGCCGGGAAAACCCGTGAAGCCCCACACCCTCCTCCGTCCGCCACCCAGCCGGAGCCTCTTCCCCGACGATGTCATCCACAGCAACACCTCGACGTCCCTCATCCACCGTACCGGATGAGGATCCATCGTCGATCTGGTCATCCCGCCGGTTCAGCCACCCGTCCTCCACCTCCAAGGAGCTGCCTCGACGTTCCCCTCGTCTTTCGCACCACGTCCATTCCCACACCACCGTATTCACCTGCACCACCGGAAGAGCATCATCATCACCATTTCCTCAGATGAAGTTGCGGCCTAATTGGCGCCACCAAATAGGTTGTACACTAATCGCCGCATTTCTTCTTGATTTGATCTCACGGTCTTGCCGGCGCTTGGTCCCGAGCCGACATGGCGTGGCTCCATCCACGGTGGCGTCGCCGGACACTTCCTCCACGGCGTCGCTCCCTCTGCGGCGACGTCCACATCAGTAGGAGCTGCTACTGCTTTAGCTCTCGCTCGTGCTGCTGCTCTGCTCTTTCTCTCGGTCCCCTGCCTTGTCTGCTCTTGCTCTTGCTCTTGCCCGTGCTACTGCTCTCGCTCTTGCTTTTTCTAGCGATGCTGCTCTGATTTAGCTACACTTCAGTCGATTGAATCGACTTTTGGGTCAGTCGATTTTCAGGGGGGCTCGCCGGAGTTAAGGAAGAACCAGCCGCAGCGGGGAGGGGGGCTCGCCGGAGAGGTACCCCACTATCTATCTTAGGGTTCAGGGTGGGGGCGGTGGTCGCCGGCAGTGGTGGGGCGGTGGCGTGGGGATTGCCGGAGAAAAATCTCGGAACAGGGGGGGGCTAGAGGGATGGTCGGGGCGGCGGCGGACCGGCGGTGGGGAGTGTTTTCGGGGCGGGCGGGGCGGCGCACCGCCGGCCGTGGGCGGCTGTTTGGCCGGTGGTGGCTGGCGGCTCAGGGGGGTGGAGGTTAAATATGAACTGCAGGCCCTTGATTTCGTATCCAACGGCTACAAAATCGACTGACCAGAGATGAAAAAGTCAGTCGACTGACGTGTAGCCTCACCTCTAGTGCGTTCAGTTTCGACAGTAAAATTTAGTTTCGACAGCAAAATTCAGTTTCGACAGTCAAGTTCAGTTTCGACAGTTAAATTCAGTTTCGGCAGTTAACTTCAGAGATGAGTGGCTGATGTATTTTACATCTAGCACTTTGTGGTTATGTATTTTACGTCATCTATTGGAGATGCTATTAGAATTCCATGCAGGTTAATGTTCTCTCTCTTGTCCTGCTTCAGCCTCAGCATCGTACAACTCACCGGAGCTGCTCCAACGACGAAACCCACCATCACAGCGGAGCAGTACCTCGGGCTCCATCTCCAGACGCCTAAGATCTTCTTCCCCTCCTCCGACAGCCAAGTTAGCCGGAGCATCCTCATCGGCCAACCCAATCACGATGAGATCGGCATGGCTTCGCCAAAGAGGTTGTACACTTGTTGCATCTCTTTTTTACTCTACATGTTTTATATATTGTCCACTGAGCACACGGAGTAACGGGAAATATGACTATTTTATCCTACTATATGACAAGCAGTGAGGTACCAGGCAACTTAGCTATCCGTGATGGACTCTCTTGAATGCCATCATTATTTATCTCTGCGTGTTTGAGCTGTGCATTTGTCGATGGCCCTGGGAGTTGAGCTAGTAGGGCAGTGGCCTGGGTCCAAAGTAATGGAAGTAGCACAAAAACATTTTTTAAGTGTAGGATTTTCCTTGCTCAAGCCTGCCTACTAGAATCGCCAGTGCTTGAAAGAAAAAGTGAATGAAAAACATAGGAATTGAAAGTTTCCTATGGTACTACTTTTCATGAATTTGGTGCAAAGGAATGGAGCAAAGGAAAACTGTAGGATTTGTTCCTTTAGTGTCTCCTTGAAAGAAAAACCGTAGGAATTTTAATTTCCACTTGTCCTCCATTTCAAATTCCTATTCGTGAAGCACAAGACTAAGAGATAGTAGCATAATAGCATTATAACCGTACATTTTCTTGTGGTTTGACTTAATCTCACCATGTTTCTTTGCGTCCTGTGATCTTCCAATTCTTGTGAACCAAACATCCAGATTGGCAGAAATCCTGTGTTTTTATATTCTCTGTTTTGCACGTGCATTCCTATCCTATTCCTGCCTATTTCCTATCCCTGCATTGTTAGAATCCTCAAATTCAAACAAGCCCTTACACAATTACTTCTGTTACAGATATGTGTCAAAGAAAACCTTGTGTGGTTTGTCCTGCTCCTACGATGTTGTGTTCCACCCCAGATCAACTGCCCCAACGATGGAAGGGTTCACCACAGCAGGGATCCGCTCTCCAGACTGTCTTTCGCCATCTCAGATCTTCTTCCCCACCGTCCGCAGCCACGATAACTGCATTACCATCATCAACTGAGCATATGACCTTGAGGACTACACGGGTCCGCAAGAGAGGTCGCACTCTTCCATGTCTGCTTACGTTATGCATCGCTTAATATGATGACATGCTACTTTATCGGCGTGTTCACCTACTAGACTCCGAGTCAGGTCCAAACTTATGCTGAAACTTGAGTTTTTGAATGGTTGTGGGGTACATATTGGGGCAGCAATCAGTACTATCTGTCTACTATATGGTTAATCTCGGGTGTCTACTATGAGTTTCATGTTGGGTGCAAACAAACATTAAAGGAGCCATTATCTGTATTTTTTAACTAAAGCCATTATTTGCCTACTATCATTGGTTTTGGGTCTATCCACAGTTTGCTACCATCACTCTGGATTTGTGCATGCACTCCTTACATAATCTCACTATGTTTTATCCCTATGCATGTCAGTTATTGTACACAATGGAACTGAACATGTAGAGCAAAAGAGACGAGCCTTGCGTGGCAATAAAATTTTATGCTGACGTCGCTCCATGGTGGGTGCAAAGGCATCCCCCCCTCCACCCATTTCGAATCGTAATCAAGAGGAAGATAACTGTTCTGAGGGGGATTCAGAATGTGACAGCCTGGTTTTTGCCCTCTTTTCTTTGCCTGATTTTAGTTGGTTTGAATTTGAACTTTGGAGTTTTGAATCTTTTCATATGGACTTAAACACTTGGGTACCCCTTAGCTTTCACCCAAGTGTCCCATTTCCCTCTCTAACCATCATTCCCACTCTGGTTCTCCTCAAAATAATAATTGGAATATTTTCTTAAATGAAAAATAATCATTTCCCTCTCTTAAACCCTAGTCGGCTCAATGTGCTCCAAAGCAACCCCAATTTTTCTTGCCCACAAAATCTGAGAAAATTCAAAAATATTCTCTGAACCATGCGGCACATTCCTGAGCAAAAATATTGCATGACTTTTTGGAATATTTTTGCTACAGAAAATATTTTCTGTTCTGGACAGAAATGGTGGTTTCTACAGCAACTACCATTTTACTTGCTCCATTGTGGCTGATTTTTCTTGTGCATCATCACCTTAGTAGATGATTGCTAACCTCCAAAGCCCAGCCCTCAACTCCCAACCGTTTGACCATAGTAAGCTCTCAAAGTTACTGATCAGAAACTTACTAGGCGGTTGAAATCTATCCTACTGCGTCTGGGTCCAAACCAAAGCGTGATAATCTTCAAAACTACCACCAACAACAGGCCAGACATGAAATTTGGACTTAGGTCGGCCTGAGGGAAGAGTTCACGCGGTGACCACGCGTTTACATGATGTCAACCTGCGTGCCGACGCGCTCTGGGTCACGCCCGAGCCTCTGTTGCTCGTGTGCTTGCTTCCTCGACTGCCTAGCCTTGCCAATCTTCGCCACAATCTTCGTCCAAGCTCTCTTTAACTCCCTCCTAGCGCTCGCTGACGCCTGAGCTCGCTGCAGCGAGCACGGGCGCGGTCCGACCAACATAACAGTGCGGTACGCACTGTGCTCGTCGTCACCCCAGTGCCCCTGTGCTCGTCCCCGTTCGCCCACAGTCCCCACGTGAGCTGCTTCTCCTTCTCCCCCTCTCACTGACGTTGTTCGTCGCCGGTCGCCGTGTCCAGGTGTCCACCGGCGGAGCCCGAACCCCCCTCGACACTCGGCCATAAATGGAGCCCTCCCCAGCCTCCTCGAGCACCATCCACGACTCCCACACTCCACAACCTCATAGGTAGCCGTAGCCCGGCCGGGCAGGCCGCGGGCCGCCGTCCCCGAGCTCGAACTCGCCAGCGATCCCCTCAGATCGTCTCCGTAGCTCCGGCCCCTCCCAGGCCTGGGCAACCCTTCCAGGCCCTCCGCCGCTCTCCGGTGGTGCTGTTCTGCCTGGTTGGAGCCACTTGAGTCGCCTTTGTTCGCCGTCGTCTTCGTCTCCGGCGACCTCCGCTCTCTCTCTCCGGTAGAGAGGTTGATTCGGACGCCGTCCGACCACCCCTAGCTACTCTACGGGTATGGGCAGGTGCGCTTCCGTCTCCTCTCTCGATCCCTCCCTCTCGTTTTGGCCAAGAAGCCCTCGTCGCCGGCGTGTGCTCCGGCGAAGCCGCGCCGTCCTCTGTTTCTTTCCCCCTCTCCCCCTCACCTGACTAGTGGGACCCGCTAGTCAGCCACTCAGTACACGCACGAAGCGGTACGAGTGGTGGCACCCCAAGGCTTTATGCCTTCGACGTCACCCCCCTCCCAAGTCTGTTTTCAATTAAATTCAAATTTCATATTTTTCCAGAGAGCTTCAAACAGCCAAAACTCTTTAACCATAAGTCCAAATGAATTGTTTCTTTTTGAAGTGTGTTCTTTGTAAAGAAATTTAGCAGCTCACAAAAAAAGGGAATTTTTTCCTGCTGTCTAGATTTTCTGGTGAATTTCAGAAGGGTTCTTGATGTTTTCTTTTTGTGTTTATAATTATTTTCAGAGGGTGAGGCTTGTCTTGAGGATCACCAGGAGGCTTGTGAACCTCATCTGCACTAAGGCAAGCCACAACAACATTTTCATGGTGCCATTGCAATATTTGTGATTTTCCTACTTGAATGAATGATTTAATCCATGCATTTAGATCACTATTATGTTATTTATATTCTGTTAGTTTCTTGTTTAAGTTAATATGCTTGATTTACATAAAGTTTAAAGCTAACTAAGTTGGTAGAGAAACTAAAATTAAATTTTGTTATGTAAGAGTAATATAGTTATGGATATAAGTAATTATATGGAGTTATTTTCTTGCATGAGAAAAATGATAAATTTGCTAGAAAAGATTCTGTTTAAAGTAAGGTTTAATCCTAACCAGAGAAGTGTCATGAGTTGTTGATGTTTATGCTTGGTGTGGAGATAGTTGACTCAGTCATTTCCGTTGATATGTGATGCATATGTTAGTGTTGCATTTCATGGCATATTATGACACCGGTTATTTTCACTTTAAGTTGAACCTGATAATAACTCAACTTGAATATATCGTTGATCGGGTCATGGTGCCACTGAATCGAGTTTTTTTTCTAGTGCAACCACATTTGCCTTTATGGGAAGGCCTTTATTCGTTCCGTTGTCATGCCTCTGGCCGGTGCCTCCAATGAGGGAAGGTTATGGGCATGCGGTACCCTGGCCCGGTAAGCAGACATAACCTTGTGTGCCCCTTATTGAGATTTTTGGTACCGTGTCCCCGTGTGGGACAGTGTATGTTTTGGCCACGACGGTGGTCGTTGTGTCTTTGGTAGACACGGGGCCACCCAGGACTAGCCCAGAGGGGAGTGAGTCGGAGTGGCCGGGAGAGTGTCATGGCAATGGAGGGGTTTCGTCAGAATGCCATTGGTCCACCCGGATGGCAGTGCGAGGCCATGGGTTCCGTGGTGTGGGTATAGTGCGCTACCTCTGCAGAGTGTATTAATCTATCGATAGCTGAGTCCAGGGTTACAGACACGCTCGAAAGGAGGTCACACCATGGGTCAACATTTAATAAATCTTGCACACTAAGTTATGAAATCTGCACTGTTGGTGATGGAGGGAAGGTCATCGGGTTGGATAAGACCAAGTGTTGGTCGTGGTTGTGATTGTCGGAAGGATCATCGTTTTAGACCAAATATGGGTCGTGGTTGTGATTGCCGGAAAGATCATGAGATATTCATAGTTAAGATTTTGAGGTTGGTACGTTTGTGATCCAAGAGTGATCACCGTTGGTAAGCCAGTCTCAGGGATTTTCTCACAAGAGCTTGATCACAGCATGTTGGTTATATTGTTGCATTATCAATAATTGGTTAATTATCATTGATACGTCTCCGTCGTATCTACTTTTCCGAACACTTTTGCCCTTGTTTTGAACTCTAACTTGCATGATTTGAATGGAACTAACCCGGACTGACGCTGTTTTCAGCAGAATTGCCATGGTGTTATTTATGTGCAGAAACAAAAGTTCTCGGAATGACCTGAAACTTCACGGAGATTATTTTTGGAAATAATAAAAAATACTGGCAAAAGATCAAGACCAGGGGCCCACACCCTAGCCACGAGGGTGGGGGGCGCGCCTGCCCCCTGGGCGCGCCCCCTACCTCGTGGGCCCCCTGGAGCTCCTCTGACCTCAACTCCAACTCTATATATTCGTGTTCGGAGAGAAAAAAATCAAGGAGAAGGATTCATAGCGATTTAAGATACGGAGCCGCCGCCAAGCCCTAAACTCTCTCGGGAGGGCTGATCTGGAGTCCGTTCGGGGCTCCGGAGAGGAGAATCCATCGCCATCGTCATCATCAACCATCCTCCATCACCAATTTCATGATGCTCACCGCCGTGCATGAGTAATTCCATCGTAGGCTTGCTGGACGGTGATGGGTTGGATGAGATTTATCATGTAATCGAGTTAGTTTTGTTAGGGTTTGATCCCTAGTATCCACTATGTTCTGAGATTGATGTTACTATGACTTTGCTATGCTTAATGCTTGTCACTAGGGCCCGAGTGCCATGATTTCAGATCTGAACCTATTATGTTCTCATGAATATATGTGAGTTGTTGATCCTATCTTGCAAGTCTATAGTCACCTACTATGTGTTATGATCCGGCAACCCCGAAGTGACAATAATCGGGACTACTCCCGGTGATGACCACAGTTTGAGGAGTTCATGTATTCACTATGTGTTAATGCTTTGGTCTGGTACTCTATTAAAAGGAGGCCTTAATATCCCTTAGTTTCCGCTAGGACCCTGCTGCCACGGGAGGGTAGGACAAAAGATGTCATGCAAGTTCTTTTCCATAAGCATGTATGATTATATTCGGAATACATGCCTACATTACATTGATGAATTGGAGCTAGTTTTGTGTCACCCTAGGTTATGACTATTACATGATGAACCACATCCGACATAATTCTCTATCACCGATCCATTGCCTATGAGCTTTTCACATATTGTTCTTTGCTTATTTACTTTTCCGTTGCTATTGTTATCATCACTATAAAACACCAAAAATATTACTTTTGTTACCATTACCTTTTGCTACCGTTACCACTACTAACATATTACTTTGCTACTAAACACTTGCTGCAGATATTAAGTTTCTAGGTGTGGTTGAATTGACAACTCAGCTGCTAATACTTGAGAATATTCTTTGGCTCCCCTTGTGTCGAATCAATAAATTTGGGTTGAATACTCTACCCTCAAAAACCGTTGCGATCCCCTATACTTGTGGGTTATCAATCATGATATTGCTTGTCATTATGTTTATGTCTGTTGTGAGCTTGCAAGTACATTCAATGTACTGACCTGGCATGTCATGCCAGATTTCAGGAAAGCCTTGTTGAAAAGGAGCGATGTCCGAGTCTAGATCGTGTCCACATCGGTGTCCCTGTGCTATGGAGTTCCGCTACGACGTTGTTTCGCTGCCGCGTAGTTGTTATGATCGAGGCCCTTATGTTCACTAAATAATGTACATATTGTTCAGCCACACCGTGCGTGCCGCTTGGCCTCGCTACCTGTTGTAATATAAACTTTGATCCGCTAGCATCAATAAAGCGGTTGTTTTCTGTACCAAGATGTTGTGTGTTGCCAGAAGACATGGTCTCTAGGCTGGCAATGCATGGTAAACTGGTTGCTCTGAGCCGGGGTGCCACAACGCTTCGTATCGGAGCCGCGCTGACTATAGGCCACGCTAGACTACGACGTGTTAACTGGACGGTAGATACGAGTTTAAGTTGAGTGCCGGTAGCATTGGTAGCCGGTTGTTGCATTGCATACACTTATTTTATTTTTATGCTAACCTACTAATGGTTGTGGGTGTAGATGGCTCCGGTGCCGTATCCGTGCCAGTTGCAGCCGATGCCGTTCACGTCACCGCATCTCCTTGGTAACGTGTGGCTTCGGCTGTACCCCCTCGGCGACGATCCAGTTTATCGTGTGTGCCGGGAGCGTCTAGCTGACTCAGTGTATGAGTATCACGCAGTGGTCACTCTGCGCACTAGTTCTGACTCCAGCACTTACACTCGTACCTCTCGGAGCGGTTACGCTTCTACCGCTTCTCAGGCTGTCCAGTTTGCTGCATTCGAGGTCCTTGTTGAGCTTCATTACAATGAGTTTCGAATGCAGAACCACCCAGGATTGTACTACTATCCTTCTCTACATGACAATGGTCGTGTCCATTTCCCTATCATTGATCCGGGGCCCGGTAGTGTTGCTAGCCATCTTGCTCGCTATATCACCGCTAGCTATCTTATGATCCATGAGCTGGCTCGAGAGCTGACTCGTGCCCGGACTACTTTAGTTTCTACTAGATCTTCCACTACTCCATCCTCCCTAGGATTTACTCCTTATATTCTAGCTAGTTCTAGTTCCCCTGTTTCACCGGTTAATCCTCCGAGTAGCTCGGGCGCCGCGACCGTGAATCCTCTCAGTGCCCCTGCTGAGTGGGTTTCACTTCTCACTACTCCAGTAGCCCCGATGCTAGCTTCACCCTACACCTGCCCCTGAGGGAGAGCCCTCGAGGTAGCATCGTCGTGTTACCTTTAACCCGGAGGTCTCAGTTAACCTCGTCAGTTCAGGATCCGAGTCCACTTCAGGAGAGGACCCCGCAGCACCAGCAGAGCAGTAGAGCTTCTGAGCATTCGCAGTCGTCAGGATGGTGTACGAGTGTAGTCGTACGAGTCATGAGGTTTCGTTTCATGTATGAGAGTAGTTGAGCCTAGCATGTTATGTATCTTTCATGTATGAGTCTATGTATAATTATGTTGGAACTCTATTTTATTCGCCGTATTTTCTTCGTCATTTCGGTTTTTCTCGGGCTTTTTGTTGCTGGCTTTTCCCTAATTTATTTTGAATGTTTCTGATCTCGGCTGCGTTGTCTTGGGAAAGAAACCACAATAGGATGCTGCGGGGAGGCAACAGTAGCAACGTTCGCGAGGGTACTCCTGTTCGTCGTTCCGCACGACAGGCAGGACACTCCCCCGAGCCGTACGTTCCACCACCACCTCCACCGCCAAATCCGCCCTCCACCGAGCAAATTCTGCGTATGTTTGAGGAAAGATGGAATAATAATCTGATTGAAATTTTGAGAAGTGTGCAAGCTATGGTTGGGCAGAATGGGAATCGGAACGGTCATCACTCCAAGCCATCAGATTTTCAAAGGACCAAGCTTCCCAGTTTCAGTCAGGTTATTGACCCCTTGGAAGCAGACGATTGGCTGCGAACCATTGATAGGAAACTTGAGATTGCTCGTACTGAAGAGGGTGATAAAGTTCCATTTGCAACTCATTATCTTGAAGGCGCTGCTGCCATATGGTGGGAAAATATAAAAGCCATGTGGCCTGCTGATGAAGAAATCACCTGGTCAAAATTCATGGATCAGTTCTGGAAATATCATATCCCTACTGGAATTATGAAGACTAAGCAGCGAGAATTTCTCACGCTCCTCCAAGGAAATTAGTCTATGGGTGAATATTTGCAGAAATTCAATCACCTATCACGTTACTCCCTTCATGACGTGGCCACTGAAGAAATAAAGATTGACATATTTCTTGGTGGATTAAACCCGCAACTCCAGTGTACTCTCAGTATGTTTGATTTCCCAGATTTCCAAACTCTAGTGAACAAGGCTTTCATTGCTGAAATGGAGCACAGGCTTGTATCAGATAATAGGCCTGGTAGCAACGACCACAAGCGCAAGTTTGAGCCAAAGAAGGATGGGCAACCCGTGCAACCCGTGCAAAAGGCTCGTACCTAGCAGCAGACTCGGGTGGAATACAAGCCCAATTGGCAACATAATGTTAACAAGACCACCACTCAAGTCAAGAATGTCATGACCAACCCAGTGCACGAGGAGCGCTGGCGCAACAATTCTTGCTTTAGTTGTGGGCAAACCGGACATTATGCCAGACAGTGTCCCAAGAACAGCAAGACGAATGCTCCATTCAGGCCACAAGTCAACTTTATGAAATCATGCCCGAACCAGCAAAACATCACTAGGCACGTTCATCACCTCTCCGCAGATGAAGCCTAAGAAAACCCCGAAGTCGTCATTGGTATGTTTCCTGTTAATAACATACCTGCAGTAATTTTATTTCACTCTGGGGCTTCCCACTCTTTTATCTCTCAGAGTTTTGTTGCCCAAAACAAATTTCCTTGTTCGCTTTTGGGCAAGAATATGCTGGTACAAACCCCGGGATCCTTAATCAAGAGCAATCTGGTCTGCCGTAATCTGGAAATCAATATCAACGAAGTCTGCTTTTCAACTTCTTTGATAATTATTGAGTCTGCTAAGCTGGATGTTATCTTGGGTATGAACTGGCTGACTCAATATCAAGTATGCATAAATTACGCGACCCGAGAAGTCACTTTGACCAGTCAGAAGGGGCAGACTACAAAATTCTATGCTCATAGAATCATACCCAAGAAAGAAATGGTCTTCACCGCTGTGGCTGGATTGGAATTAATTCCTGTGGTCAGTGAATTTCCTGATGTATTTCCAGAAGAGGTGCCAGGCATGCCACCAGATCGAGAGCTTGAGTTTGCAATAGATCTTGTTCCCGGAACCGCACTGTTATACAAGAAGTATTACGGGATGCCCTCATTAGAATTAGTGGAGCTAAAGAAACAACTTGATGAAATGCTCCAGAAGGGATATATCCATCACAGCTCTTCACCATGGGGATCACCTGCTATCTTCGTGGACAAAAAGGATGGCAGCCTCCGCATGTGTGTGGATTACCGTCAGCTAAATGATGTCACCATCAAAAACAAATATCCATTGCCAAGGATTGATGACTTGTTTGATCAGCTCAGTGGGGCCAAGGTATTCTCCAAGATTGATTTACGGACAGGATATCATCAGCTCAAGATTAAAAAGGAAGATATTCCTAAGACCGCATTTACCACTCGATACGGTCTTTATGAATATACAGTTATGTCCTTTGGTCTCACCAACGCCCCTACCTTCTTCATGCACATGATGAACAAAGTATTCATGGACTTCCTCGATAAGTTCGTGGTAGTCTTCATCGATGGCATACTTATTTACTCAAGAAGTGAAGAAGATCACAAAGAACACCTCCGAGCAGTGTTACAACGACTCCGCGACCATCAGCTATACATCAAATTCAGTAAATGCGAATTTTGGCTCAAGCAGGTTGGATTTCTTAGACATTTGCTATCCGCCGAAGGTATAGCCGTGGACCCGAGCAAAGTAAAGGATGTGCTCGATTGGTTGCCACCCACAACCGTATCACAGATTCGGAGTTTTCTTGGATTAGCCGGTTACTACCGTCGTTTCATTGAAGGGTTTTCCAAGATTGCTAAACCCATGACGGAGCTGCTCAAAAAGGATAAGAAGTTTTAATGGACTGAGGGCTGTGAGAAAAGTTTCAATGAGCTAAAGGTACGGCTGACGACTGCACCTGTGTTGACTCTTCCTGATATCTACCACAGTTTTGATGTGTATTGTGACGCCTCTAGACAAGGACTTGGATGCGTACTTATGCAAGACAGCAAGGTAGTAGCCTATGCATCACGACATTTACGACCCCACGAGGGAAATTATCCTACTCATGATCTGGAATTGGCTGTGGTGGTTCATGCTCTAAAAATTTAGAGACAATATCTCATCGGGAAGAGGTGCCAAATTTTTACCAATCACAAAAGTCTCAAGTATATATTTACTCAGCCAGATTTAAATCTCCGTCAACGAAGATGGCTTGAGTTAGTCAAGGCTTCTGACCTTGGAATAAATTACCACCCGGGTAAGGCCAACGTGGTTGCCGATGCACTTAGTCGAAAACCTGTCAGCCTAAATGATATAGTGAAATCCTTGCCTCCTGAACTTCAAGAGGAGATTGCTCAGCTCAACCTGGTCATAGTTGATGCCAGCCTTGCTAATATTTTGGAAGTTGCCCCCACACTTGAGTAAGAGATCCGCAAGGCCCAGCCAGCTGACACCGTCCTGCAGAAACATGCCAAGAATATGGTAGCAGGACAGACTTCAGATTTCTCGAAGGATCAATTTGGTACCATCCGTTTCCGTGGAAGGTTTTGTGTACCTAATCAAACGGAGTTAAAGCAAAAAATCCTGTCAAAAGCACACAAATCTTCGTATTCCATTCACTCTGGAGGTACAAAAATGTATGAAGACCTTCGACAAATATTCTGGTGGGATGGAATGAAGAAAGACATTGCCTATTTTGTGGCCTGTTGCGACATATGCAACAAGGTGAAGGTGGAGCATCAGAAGCCAGCCGGACATCTCCAACCATTGCCAGTTTCACAATGGAAATGGGATGATGTCTACATGGATTTCATCACAGGACTACCCAAAACTGAGCAAGGTAATGATGCAATCTGGGTCATAGTGGACACCTTAACCAAGGTTGCTCACTTTATCCCGATCATAACCACATATCGAGCAGATCAACTTGCTCAGCTGTATGTATCCAGAATAGTTAGTCTGCATGGAGTACCCTGAACTATCACTTCTGATCGAGGTTCACTTTTTACCTCCACTTTTTGGTCACGTCTCCATCAAGCCTTGGGGACAACATTGAAATACAGTACCGCTTATCATCCTCAGACTGATGGACAGATAGAGCGAGTAAATCAAATACTCGAAGATATGCTGCGAGCCTGCGCTTTGGCCCAAGGACCTAAATGGGAAGACTGCCTGCCGTATGCCGAGTTCTCTTACAACAACAACTTCCAGACCAGTCTAAAGATGTCACCATATGAGGCTTTGTATGGCCATAAGTGCCGCACCCCATTAAATTGGTCTCAAACTGGAGATAACCGTATCTTCGGAATAGATGTCATGATGGAAGCTGAGAAACAAGTGAAGGAAATCAGAGACAGATTGCAATTGGCCAAATCCCGATAGAAGAGTTATTATGATGCAAAGCACCGCCAGATCAGTTTTAAACCCGGAGAACACGTATACCCCCGAGTCACTCCTATGAAAGGAATCAAGAGATTTCAGACTCGTGGAAAGTTGGCACCCAGATTTATTGGTCCATTTCCAGTTATGTCACGAGTGGGTACTGTTGCATATCAGTTGGAACTACCCCCTGAATTGTCGGACATGCACAACGTGTTTCATGTTTCACAGTTGAGGCGATGCATATCGCCGCATGAGAAAAAGACTGCTATGACTGAAATAGAGTTGGCCAAGGACTTAACATATGAAGAGAAACCGATTAAAATTTTGGATCAGATGGAAAGGGTCACTCGTAGCAAAGTAAGGAAGTTCTACAAGGTTCAGTGGGAGCATCACACAGAGTCAGAATCAAAGTGGGAACGGGAAGAATTTCTAAATGCACATTATCCAGAATGGTTTTCCCAAGCAACCGAATCTCGAGGACGAGATTCATTCTAAGTGGGGGTGGTTTGTGACAGACTGGTTTTTGCCCTCTTTTATTTTCCTGATTTTAGTTGGTTTGAATTTGAAATTTGGAGTTTGAATCTTTTCATATGGACTTAAAACACTTGGGTACCCCTTGGCTTTCACCCAAGTGTCCCATTTCCCTCTCTAACCATCATTCCCACTCTGGTTCACCTCAAAATAATAATTGGAATATTTTTCTTAAATGAAAAATATTCATTTCCCTCTCTTAAACCCTAGTTAGCTCAATATGCTCCAAAGCAACACCAATTTTTCTTGCCCAAAACAATCTCAGAAAATTCACAAATATTCTTTGAACCATAGGGCACCTTCCTGAGCAAAAATATTGCATAACTTTTTGGAATATTTTTACTACAGAAAATATTTTCTGTTTTGGACAGAAATGGTGGTTTCTACAGCAACTACCATTTTACTTGTCCATTGTGGCTGATTTTCTTATGCATCATCACCTTAGTAGATGATTGCTAACCTCCAAAGCCCAGCCCTCAACTCCTAGCCGTTTGACCACAGTAAGCTCTCAAAGTTACTGATCAAAAACTTACTAGGCGGTTGAAATCTATCCTACTGCGCCTGGGTCCAAACAAAGCGTGGTAATCTTCAAAACTACCCCGAACAACAAACAAGACATGAAATTTGGACTTAGGTCGGCCTGAGGGCAGAGTTCACGCGGTGACCACGCGTGTACATGATGCCAACCTGCGTGCCGACGCACTCTGGGTCCCGCCCGAGCCTCTGTTGCTTGCGTGCTCGCTTCCTCGACTGCCTAGCCTTGCCAAACTTCGCCACAATCTTCATCCAAGCTCTCTTAACTCCCTTCTAGCGCTCGCCGATGCCGGAGCTCGCCACGGCGAGCACGGGCACGGTCCGGCCAACATAACAGTGCGGTGCGCACTATGCTCGTTGTCACCACAGTGCCCCCGTGCTCGTCCCTGTTTGCCCACAGTCCCTGCGTGAGCTGCGTCTCCTTCTCCCACTCTCACTGATGCCGTTCGGCGCTGGGCGCCGTGTCCAGGTGTCCACCGGCGGAGCCCGAACCCCCCTCGACGCTCGGCTATAAATGGAGCCCTCCCCAGCCTCCTCGAGCACCATCCACGACTCCCACACACTCCACAACCTCATAGGTAGCCGTAGCCCAGCCAGGCAGGCCGCGGGCCGCTGTCCCCGAGCTCGAGCTTGTCGGCGATCCCCTCGGGTCGTCTCCGTAGCTCCGGCCCCTCCCAGGCCTGGGAAACCCTTCCAGGGCCTCCGCCGCTCTCTGGTGGTGATGTTCCGCCTGGTTGGAGCCCCTGGAGTCGCCTCTGTTCACCGTCGTCTTCGTCTCCGGTGACCTCCGCACTCTTTCTCCGCTAGAGAGGTTGATTCCGACGCCGTCTGACCACCCCTAGCTACTCTATGGGTACCGCAGGTGCGCCTCCGTCTCCTCTCTCGATTTACAGAAATTTTAAAGCTAACTAAGTTGGTAGAGAAACAAAAATTAAATTTTGTTACGAAAGAGTAATATAGTTATGGATATAAGTAATTATATGGAGCTATTTTCTTGCATGAGAAAAATGATAAATTTGCTAGAAAAGATTCTGTTTAAAGTAAGGTTTAATCCTAACCAGAGAAGTGTCATGAGTTGTTGATGTTTATGCTTGGTGTGGAGATAGTTGACTCAGTCATTTCCATTGATATGTGATGCATATGTTAGTGTTGCATTTCATGGCATATTATGACACTGGTTATTTTCACTTTAAGTTGAACCTGATAATAACTCAACTTGAATATATCATTGACCGGGTCATGGTGCCACTGAATCAAGTTTTTTTCCAGCGCAACCACATTTGCCTTTATGAGAAGGCCTTCATTCGGTCCGTTGTCATGCCTCTGGCCGGTGCCTCCAACGAGGGATGATTATGGGCGTGCGGTACCCTGGCCCAGTAAGCAGACATAACCTTGTGTGCCCGTTGTTGAGATTTTTGGTACCGTGTCCCCATGTGGGACAGTTTATGTTTTGGCCACGACGGTGGTCGTTGTGTCTTTGGTAGACACGGGGCCACCCAGGACTAGCCCAGAGGGGAGTGAGTCAGAGTGGCCGGGAGAGTGCCATGGCAATGGAGGGGTTTCATCGGAATGCCGTTGGTCCACCCGAATGGGAGTGCGAGGCCATCTGTCGTGGTTTTGTCACGGCAGATGTCCTAGTGAAAGGACTTAGTCGTGGAGCCATCGCCGTGGGTTAGCTTAAAGGGGTTAAAGTGGACAAGGGACGCAAGGAATTATACTGGTTCGGCCCCTTACGATGAAGGTAAAAGCCTACTCCAGTTGTGATGGAATTGCTAGGGTTTCGATGACCAGGGAGCGAATCCGCTTTGCCTGGCTCTTGAGTTATTGTTTGTTGTCCCTAAACCGCTGCCGGGTCGTCCCTTTATATACATAGGTTAATGCTCGGCGGTTTATAGAATCTCAAGGCCGGCTCATACACGTGCCCGGCTCGGTTTCTACCTTTCCTTGCCTTACAACATAAGTTACATATCATATCGCGGTTTATGTCTACGGGCCCTAATCCGCCTTTGGGCCCTGGGCATTCATGTTAGACCTCCTCTGTAAAGCGCCATACTTCTTGTCTTCATGGGCTTCAAACAGGACTAACTCATTGTGGGCATAACCTGGCCCCTCATGGCCGGTTTATACTTAGTAGTAATATCCCCAACATTAGGCCCCAGATTGATTTGAACCTGTTCATGTCAATCTTCAACACTTAGCAAAATTCCCCTTTTAGCACCTTGGCATATCCTTGTAACCCGCCGTGATGTCATCTTCCAAGATTGTAACAAACCGCCATGATGTCACTTGTTACTAAAAATTGTATGTCTCACCTCCATTAATGAGCCTCTGACAATCGAGGCGTCCGCTCTGTCATAGATCCAATTTTTTGGGCTCCTCGATTTTCACGCCTGTCACTTATCCATTCGCCTTATAAATAAGAACAGGGGGTCCTTTTCATTTTCCCCTTCCGTGCCTCCTCGTGTCTTCTCCTTCCTTGCGCCGACCTCACCCTTGCGCGCGGCCGCCATCATCAAGCTCCGCCTTCATCTTCACCTCCGGCCGCTGCATCAACCTGAACGTTCCAGAGAAACGCGGCGCGCCTCCGCTACTTCAACAGCTTCGGTGAGTTCCTCTTCCCTTCCTCTGTAGATCCGCTAGGGTCCTCACGAGTTCATAGAAGCTTCATGGTGTTCTATCCTTGTTCTTCATTAGATCCTATATGACAGGCTTCAAACTTGATGTTCTCCTGCGCGGTAGCAATGACAATCCTTAGTTTGCCTATCAAACCATGCCTTTTGTGTATAAAAACCGATCTGGACCTTTGCGAACTGCTCAAGCACCAACTTTTTAGGTCTAAATCTTTTACTTTTCCTGACATGTGGTAGATCCAAAATTCCAATGTGAAACTGTGAAACTTGTTTCTCCTCACTTAGTCATTTTTCGCTTCAGATGTGTACCTTAATTGTCTGTGTAGGCGGTTTATCCTTTAGAAAATAATCTTCCATATGCCATTAGTCCCCTTGTAAACTGCCAATCGCTTTACCATTTATAATAGCATCAACCTCCAGTTTGACAATTCTGCATGCTTGAATACCTTTTCCTTAACCTGCTACGCTTTATGCTTGCCAACCATGAGTCTTAAACCGGCAACAATCATTTTTTCAGCTCTTCATTCGAAATGGCCAAACAATTTTATGCTTGTAACTGGGTCCCTTCCCGGGTTACTGAAGAGCAACTAGATGGATGCGTCAGAACTGGCGCTTTACCGAAACGAAGCGAAATCCATTGGCGAGTTCCCTGTCCAGAAAATCCTCCTACCCCCAAGGATGGCGAGGTAGTGGTATTTGTTGATCACATGAGCCGTGGCTTTAAACCGCCCGGATCCAAGTTTTCCTGCAATGTGCTTGCCAGCTTCCAGATCCATCCTCAAGATATTGGACCTAACTCTGTGTCCTATATTTGCCACTTTCAAGTGTTCTGTGAAGCATATCTGCAAGAAGAGCCAACCGTTGAATTGTTCAGGGATTTTTTTTCTACTTGACCCGTTGTACTGAGTTTGTAGGCGGGCCCAACACCGAACTTGGCGGTGTTTCTATTCAGAAAAGGAAGGACGTCAGCTTTCCTCATGCCAAACTTCATAGTCATCCTAAAGACTAGAACTAGACTTGGTTCTACTGTAAGGATACTTCCCCTGATAATCAGAACCCTCTGCTAGGTTATCGTGCTCACCGGCTTACCAATACATGTCCCTTTCCGCAATGGCTGACTGCCAAGGAACGGGCCACATATGCACCACAACTCGCCAAGCTTAGAGCTTTTATGGCTAACGGTTTGACAGGAGTTGACTTTGCTCATTGCTGGATATCTTGGAGCGTTTTACCGTTAAGCCGTCGCCCCGTTTAACGTGTCAGTACACAGGGGACTTAAAAGATCATCAACGACATATTGATATTCAGCTAACAGAGGCTAAAGTTACTGAGTCTGTTAAGAAAATATTGGATGAATCGGTGGCTGTCTGTAGCAAAGCAGGGCTTAGTCCCTTCTGCGTTTCCAATAAACCGCCAGCTGTAACACTTGCCTCACTGCTGCTTGTACTTGGTATTCTTAACTGTGTAATCTTTTATATCCTCTGTCAATCTTTTAATAGGGTGACGACTCATTCTGGAAGAAGAAGCCGCAGGATAAACCGGCCAAGACCCCTCAACCTAAGACGAAGGTTGTTAAGAAACCTGCCAAGAAAAAGGCAGTTGAATCCACCGGGTTAAACCTCGATGACGACCTTGATGATCCGGACGCAGAGGTAGAACTTGACTCTCTTGGTTCGGTTTTCATACACCTCATTGACAATGATTATTATCAGGATGACGCTGAAGGCAGCCAAGCCGATGAGGCAGAGGTAATTATCCTCTCCTCCGGTTCAGACCCTCTGCCAACACAAAAAATCCGTCAAGCAATCCGGAAAGTAAGATTTTCTCACCCCCTAGCTCACTTGGACCCAAACTTTCTTTTGAAGAAGCAGCAACACGAAGCTCGCCGCACAACCCGGCACAACGGCCAAGTAGCCACTTCAGCCGGTTTACCCAACGCTCCGGTTCAGAAACGTCGATCTGAGGTCTCACACACTTCCGATACTTCTTATCCCAAGGCGGGTTATTTCCGACAACCTCTTAATCATCCGATTCAAATTATCAGGGAATGCCTCATTCATCATCCAGCGAGTCAACAGCCACACAGCTCCGTCCTCTTAAAACTGTTCCTGGGTAAACACTTAAAACTTAATCCTTTGACGCTTTATACTTGTGTGCTATACTAACCTTTATATCTTTCCCTTTTAGAGCCAAGGCCAGACCCAGCAAGAAAGCTCGGGTAGATAAACCGTCTGATGACAATGTAGTTATTGAACCGGAGAGAACTCCAGAACCAGAAGGAGCAAATGCTGACACCATGCTTGATGATCTGCCACCTCAAGATCATGACTTTGTTGTTGAACAAGTAGAAGTTGATGCAACAGGCCATGCTGATAAACCGACAAGCCCGGTCTGCACCGATGATAAACTGTCAAGTCCGGCTAAGGCTACTGATAATCCATCAGCTCCGGTGTAGGCTGCTGATGACAAGGAAGATGATGTTACGATTACCGGCTTTGGCCACACCACCCCTGGCAATCCTGTTGCGTTATCAAAGCATAGTGCCAAGGAAGAGCTTTCTGCTATGGGCAAAGGCAAGTGGAGCACAGACTTGTCAAGCTACGCCCACCTCAACGCCCAAGAACTTCATTCTGGTTTTTTAAACCGTCTGTACACAAACCGTGACTACGAAGCCAGTTTAGTGAATCTGATGAAGGAGCGATATGAGGTAACTACATAACTGTTTCTCTCTTATGTCCAATTTCCAGTACTAACTCCAGTAGCCCCCAAGGGCCGATTTATGATGCCAATCTAAACCGGGACTTTGTAATATTTCAACTTTGCATGCTTAGCCTCCAAGGGCCGGTTGATCTTTTTAAGATGAACCAGTACTTCAGAATTGTAATCTTTGAACTTTCGCTTGTGTAGTCCCCAAGGGCCGGCTTATCTTTCCAAGCTGAACCGGGACTTTGACCAATGTTACTTTGAGCAAATGTACGTTAGCCCCCAAGTGCCAAGAATAATACTTGTGTTGTGCTTGGGACTTGTAAAAAAATTCTGATAATCAATCAAATAGGCATTAGCCCCCAAGTGCCAAGTATATAACTTGTTATGTGCTTGGTACTTCAAATATTCACTGTCACCTCATAATATGTCCTTCTCTTATAGGCTGAGCTGAGCAAAAAGGAAGCCCAAACTGCTGATCTTCAAGAAAATATCAAATCTCAGCAAGCAGCAACCTCCAAAGCCAAAGAGGAACTTACCAGTGCCTTAGCAGCCATGGAGAAGTTGAAGGAAACTTTTAATAAGGAATGGGCAGATTGGGGCACAGAGAAAACTGCATTGCAAAAGAGAGCTGGAGATGCAGAAGCAACCCTTAAACCAGTGGTCGAAGAGCTGACCGGTTTAAAGCGGCAGATAAATGCCATGACCGCTGCTGTGTTTGGTAAGTATCCTCATCTAAAGTTGTCAACATATATTATCTCATGAGTTTACCGGTTTACTGATGCTCGCAATGACACAGGAACTCGCATTACCCATCTGGGCTCTGACATGCGGATGAAGCTGAAGGCTACCTATACCCTTATAGAGCAGTTATATTCCGGAGCCCAGCGGGCCATTTGCACTGCTGCTCATAACAAACTGCCTCCAACTTTGATAAAGGAAACCATTGAGAAGCTGTCAATGTTGCCTATCCGGCTGGACGAGTTAAAAAGATCAGGTGCAAGGTCAGGTGCGCCGACTGCACTAATGCGGGCTAAGGCATGGATACCAGATCTTGGCTCGTTGGATATCGGTAGCGGCTATCCTAGCATAAAAGAGGACAGTTCAGAGTTTAACAATGATGATCTTCGAAGGTTGACAAAGGGAATACGCCCCATAATGAGCAAATTGGCCGCAGAAATAGATCTCTCTCACTATCAGCCGGTTTATGATTCTGGTCATAAAAGACTTCCTACGCCAACACATGATGTAGAAGATCTTATTCCGCCAATCCGTAAGCACACCTATGCCCCTGATGTTGACCCCTCCAACCTTATAAGCGATGAAGCTGTGTTCCAAGCCTTAACAGGAATCGATTGGGAAACCATTGACTTCCTGCCATTGGGTAGAGAGGAGGAGGATGCACCAACGCAAGACGATCCACAGCCTTCAAGTCAGCCTAGTGACGAGTCATGATCCGGAGGCCGGTTTAGCCTTCTGCGTATTGCCACACTTGCTGAAAACAATTATTCTTTTTGGGCCTTAAAGCGCCTTGTAATAGGCTAGTTCAAAATACTTGGTCTACTATGCCATCGTGCATATTTATGTTGCCTAATACTGTTAATCCATCCTGCTTTAGGATATATTATGTTCATAATCCGTAGCGGCGTTATGCAAACTGTTCCTGCATACAAGAAGTTTGAAAGTGTCCTAGCGGTTTACCGCTGGACGGGTCATGATGCCAAAATATATAGTCGGGGTTGATAACCAAGGCTGTACTTTGAAAAATAATCAAAGATGAAAGAGATGATACCTGTGATATTGAATCACACTGTTGGTTGACCAACTTTTGTATATTTAGGGTGTAACCCCAATCTTGAGTATTGATAACTCCTTCCATGTTTTGTTAGTTTATGATAAAACCGTACCATGTTATAATAAACACCGGTGTATCCATATATAATGCTGGCGACTTGTAGTCGAAACCAGACCGGGTCAATTAACGCCGGATTATAGCTGATCATGTACTGACAACTTATCGTTGAAAGCCAACCCGGGTCGATGAATGCCGGTTTATCATAAGATATTATGAATCTTACCAAAGGAGAAAAACTTGGCAAAAAATAAAAACATAAAAAGAACATGCAAGGCTTTTCATGGGCTGCCAGGCCAATGAGTTAAACCATTTTTCGAAGCCTTTTAAGATGGACCTCACATTAACTAATCGTCATTTTAACTTTGACAAGTTTAGGGTCTATGAGATTGACTTGTCAAACGTTCGGCGGGTCATACCAGGATTACCTGGACGGAGTGGCTTACTTAAAAAAGGCAGGATGACCGGGGTTTTAGGTGAATACACATGGCTTCCAAGCCTGGCTTGATAGCAAAGAGCCCCCGAGCAATATTTTGAGCTATGCTCGGTGGGTGCCTATGTTTGAGTTGTGCTTTTGCAACACTCTCTTTGGCCCCATGTGATTTCCTTTTGGCCTTAAGCCGATCAAGAGGTGTAGCTATGGTTCAAATACAACCGAGCACCCAAGTGATTTCCCTGGTGGCCTTATGCCGATCAAGAGGTGTAGCTATGGTTCGAATGCGACCAAGCCCCCAAGTGACTTTATATATATATATATATGGCTTTATAAACAGAAGCCCCCATGTAACCACACGTGATGTAAGAAAAACAAGAGAGACCCTGCTTTAGCTAAGGCTCCAGTTTATTATATTGATCATAATATATACATTGTCATAACTATGTACATAAGAGGAGCCTGTGGCTCAAGTATAGTAAGGCCAAAGATGAGCTATATTCCACGGTCGTTGGGTCTCCTCCTCCGATTTACGTGAGTCTTTGTGCTCTCGAACATCGATAAGGTAGTATGACCCGTTGTGCAGATTTTTGCTGACCAAAAAAAGGTCCTTCCCAAGGTGGGGACAACTTGTGCATATCCGTCTGATCCTGGATGAGTCGGAGAACCAGATCGCCTTCTTGAAAAGTTCTGGTTTTAACCCGGCGGCTGTGATAACGACGCAGGTCTTGCTGGTAAATTGCCGAACGAGCTTCTACGAGATCACGCTCCTCATCTAACAGGTCTAGTGACTCCTGACGTGCTTTCTCATTATCAGCTTCAACATAAGCCACCACATGGGGCGAGTCATGACGGACGTCACTAGGGAGAACCACCTCCGCTCCGCAGACCATGAAGAAAGGTGTATAACCCGTAGATCTATTGGTGTGGTATTGATGCTCCATAACACAGAAGGTAACTCCTCCACCCAACAACCCGGCGTTCGCTTTAAAGGAACCATAAGTCGGGGCTTGATGCCTCTCAAAATCTCTTGATTGGCTCTTTCTGCTTGACCATTAGATTGGGGGTGAGCCACTGATGACACGTCAAGCTGGATGTGCTCACATTGACAAAATTCTTTTTGATGAATTGAACCGCCGTAGCTGCATCACACTTACTGACTGGTTCTGCCTCCACCCACTTGGTGAACTTATCAACCACCACCAAAAGGTGGGTCTTCTTATCCTTGGACCTCTTAAAGGGCCCAACCATATCCAGCCCCCAAGTTGCAAACGGCCAAGTGGTTGGAATCATCCTTAATTCTTGAGCCGGAACATGAGCGCGGCGTGCAAACTTCTGACAACCGTCACACCTCTTTACCAAATCCTCAGCATCAGCATGAGCCGTCAACCAATAGAAGCCGTGACGAAAAGCCTTAGCTACCAAGGATTTTGAACCGGCATGGTGACCACAATCTCCTTCGTGGATCTCACGCAAAATCTCACAGCCTTCTTGAGGAGACACACAACGCTGAAACGCTCTTGTTACACTGCAATGATGTAACTCCCCATTGACAACGGTCATTGACTTGGATCGCCGGATTATCTGCCTGGCCAAGGTTTCATCCTCCGGTAACTCGCCCCGGTTCATGTACACCAGGTATCGGACTGTCCAATCCGTAATAACATGAAGAGCCGCCACCAATTGAGCCTCCGGGTCAGGAACAACCAAATCCTCCTCTGTAGGTAGCTTGACCGACGGATTATGTAGCACATCCAGAAAGACATTGGGCGGCACCGGTTTACGTTGAGAGCCTAAGCGACTTAAAGCGTCCATTGCTTCATTCTTTCGTCGGTCTATATGGTCAACCTGATAACCCTTGAAATGACCAGCCACTATGTCCACCTATCATCGATAAGCCGCCATGAGTGGATCCTTGGAATCCCAAGTGCCAGACACCTGTTGAGCTACCAGGTCCGAGTCACCAAAGCACTTAACCCAGCTTAAATTCATTTCCTTAGCCATCCGAAGACCATGGAGCAAGGCCTCATATTCAGCTACATTGTTAGTGCAAGGGAACATTAAGCGGAGAACATAACAAAACTTATCACCTCGCGAGGAAGTTAATACGACTCCAGCCCCTGAGCCCTCCAATTGTCTGGACCCATCAAAATGAATAGTCCAATAAGTGTTATCTGGCTTTTCCTCTGGCACCTGCAAATCTGTCCATTCATTGATGAAGTCCACAAGTGCTTGGGACTTGATTGCTGTACGAGGCATATATTTTAACCCGTGAGGTCCAAGCTCAATGGCCCATTTGGCAACCCGGCCAGTTGCTTCCCTATTTTGGATGATATGCCCCAAGGGGGTAGAACTGACCACAGTGATAGGATGACCCTGAAAATAATGCTTGAGCTTCCGGCTTGCCATGAAAACTCCATACACCAGTTTCTGCCAATGTGGGTACCTCTGCTTGGACTCAATAAGCACCTCACTGATATAATAAACCGGTCGTTGAATCGGATACTCCTTTCCGGCCTCCTTGCGCTCCACAAAAATAGCCACACTAACAGCCCGGGCATTAGCAGCCACATATAACAACAAGGGCTCTTTATCAACAGGAGCAGCGAGGATAGGCGGCTCAGCTAGCTGCCGCTTTAAACTTTCAAAGGCTTCATCAGCGGCATCACTCCAGATGAAATGGTTTGTCTTCTTCATCATCTGATACAGAGGGATTGCCTTTTCTCCCAAATGGCTGATAAACTGGCTCAGTGCGGCAATACGACCCGCCAGACGCTGAACATCGTTAATACACGCCGGTTTAGCCAGGGACGTAACGGCTTTGATTTTCTCTGGATTAGCTTCAATGCCCCTATTAGACACCAGAAAACCCAAGAGCTTGCCTGCCGGTACACCAAAGACACATTTGGCCGGATTAAGCATGATCTTATAAACCCGGAGGTTATCAAAAGTCTCCTTCAACTCATCTATCAATGTTTCATCCTCTCTGGACTTTACCACAATATCATCCACATAAGCATGAACATTGCGCCCAATCTGATTATGAAGACAATTATGTACACAGCGCTGATAAGTCGTCTCGGCACTCTTGAGCCTAAAAGGCATAGATACATAGCAGAAGGCTCCAAAGGGAGTTATAAAAGATGTCTTCTCCTAGTCCTTAACTGCCATTTTGATCTGATGATAACCAGAATAAGCGTCCAGAAAACACAAATGGTCACAACCCACTGTAGCATTAATGATTTGATCAATACGAGGGGGAGCAAAGGGATCGACTGGACAGGCCTTGTTCAAATCTGTGTAGTCCACACACATACGCCAAGTGTCGTTCTTCTTAAGTACCAGCACCGGATTAGCTAACCACTCAGTGTGAAAGACCTCCATGATAAACCCTACTGCCAAAAGCCGGGCTACCTCCTCACCAATAGCCTTGCGCCTTTCTTCATTGAAGCAGCGGAGAAACTGCCTGACCGGTTTAAACTTAGGATCTATATTAAGAGTGTGCTCAGCGAGTTCCCTCGGTACACCTGGAATATCAAAAGGTTTCCATGCAAAGATGTCCTGGTTCTCACGGATGAACTCGATGAGCGCGCTTTCCTATTTCGGATCCAGGTTAGCGCTGATGCTGAACTGCTTGGATGAATCACCATGAACAAAGTCAACCAGCTTAGTTTCCTCAGCCGATTTAAACTTCAAAGCCGGATCATGCTCTGTTGTTGGCTTCTTCAGAGAAGTCATATCTGCCGGATCAACATTGTCTTTGTAGAACTTCAATTCCTCTGTTGCACAAACTGACTCAGCATAGGCCGCATCACCTTCTTCACACTCCAAAGCAATCTTCCGGCTCCCATGCACTGTGATGGTCCCCTTATGACCCAGCATCTTAAGCTGCAGATAAACATAACAGGGCCTTGCCATGAACTTAGCATAAGCCGGCCGCCCAAACAGGGCATGATATGGGCTCTTCATTTTTACCACTTCAAAAGTCAATGTTTCTGATCTTGAATCATGATCATCTCCAAAAGCCACCTCTAGAGCTATCTTACCAACTGGGTATGCCGATTTACCAGGCACCACACCATGAAAAACGGTGTTCGACGGTTTAAGATTTTTATCTGTCAACGCCATGCGATGGAAGGTTTCATAGTAAAGGATATTGATACTACTCCCTCCATCCATGAGTACCTTAGTGAACTTATACCCCCCAACCTGAGGTGCCACCACTAAGGCCAGATGACCCGGATTATCAACCCGGGGTGGATGATCCTCTCGACTCCACAAAATGGGATGTTCAGACCAGCGCAGATAACGGGGCACCGCCGGTTCAATGGAGTTTACTGCCCTCTTATGCAGCTTCTGATCGCGCTTGCATAAGCTAGTGGTGAAAACATGGTACTGCCCACTATTTAACTGCTTCGGATTACTCTGATAACCCGATTGTTGCTGCTGCTGATTCCCCTGATGATTATAACCTCCCTGGTTGCCCTGATTGCCTTGATTGCCATGCCTAGTTTGATTGCCTTGGAATCCTGAACCGGATCTGCCTCCACCATAACCCGGCCCATGAGAACCGCCTCCTGAACCGTCGGGCGGTCCCTGGTCGTATTGGAAAAAACTTGAATTTTTAAACTCCCGTGTGATGAAACAATCCTTCCAAAGGTGCGTAGCTGGCCTCTCTCGCGACCCGTGCTTTGGGCAAGTCTCATTTAATAGGCGTTCAAGATTGGGACCTGAACCTCTACCCCGCTGGGGCAGTTTACCCTTATGCGCTGACCATTATCCTGGGTGTTGGTGTTAGCCACAAAATCCAAGCCGTTATCGACCTTGCGCTTACTGTTGTTCCCATGACCCGCCGGGTTATGCTGCTGCCCCTTGGCACTGCCATTCTTCTTTCCCTTCCCTGTCTTTTCATCCTCAAACTCGGGGTCCTTGGTACTATCTGAATCGACATACTTAACCAGAGCTGCCATAAGCATGGCCATGTCATTGAAGTGACGCTTGAGCCTTCCCAACTTCAGGCTCAAAGGCATAAACCGGGAATTGCCTTCCAATGTTAAGACTGTTGTGTCAGCATTGATGCGGTCTGATGAATGTAGAATAGCTGAGACTCGCTTTACCCAATGGGTTGTAGACTCCCCCTCCTCTTGAACACAGGCGGCTAAGTCCACAATTGACATGGGATGTTTGCACGTAGCTTTGAAATTCTGGATAAACCGGCTTTTTAACTTGGCCCATGATCCAATGGAGTTAGCTGGTAAGCTTTTTAACTAAGTACAAGCTGTCCCTTCCAGCATCATGGTGAAGTACTTAGCACATGCCGCATCATCCACGTCCAGCATCTCCATCGCCATCTCATAGCTCTCGACCCATGACTCAGGGGGTAAATCGGCAGTGTAATTGGGCACCTTACGAGGGCCCTTGAAGTCCTTGGGCAGCCGCACGTTACGTAGGGCCGGGGTAAGACACGACACCCCCAAAGAACTGAAAACCACGTCTGGTTCCACCGAAGCAGTTGGACGAAACCGGAGTAAGTTGACGGGCCGCGTACTACGCTGCTAACTCGGCTTCTCGATGTGCTCTACCGTGATCCACCACATCCTGGGCATTAGCACCGCCGCCCGTTGGTTTACTACCTCATGGCGGGTTACGGTTTCGTGCACTGCTCGATACGGCCGGTTCATCAATATGCCTGCTGTAGCTCCAACTTGGGCGGGGGTGGAATGAATCCTCTCGCGGCTGTGCGAATAAGCCCGATGTTGAGTCAAAGCTGTCTGAAGGAGCTCCCTAGCCCGTCGTGTTTCAACTGCTACTGGAGACTCGCCATCAATCGGGAGAGCTGCCAATCGTGAAGCGACGGCAACGATGTTATCCAACGGGTTAGAGTAATGACCCGGAGGCGTTGAGACGTGTTGTGACAGGACATTGTTCTGACGAGCCGGATCCATCGCGCGCAGCTGAACCGGCGCCCCTGTTCCAAGTGCCTCCACCCAGTTTACCACTGGCTGGTTGCTGGTGCCTACTCCTTGCGTGTTAAAGAGATTCCTTCCCTCGTAAATCAGAGGCAAGTGAGACCGGTACCTTCTCCTCATAACATCATTTGACACGCTCTGATCCAGCATAACCGATAAGCCTGTGCCTCTAACTCGGCCCGCTCTGCGGCCATCCTGGTGTTTTCTGCTGCCAAATCTACCTTAGCTTGAGCTATCTGATCCTTCACCTTTGCAACCTCTGCGTTATGCTGATCCTGATTTTCCGGGTTAACCTCAGCTGCTAGCAAAGTTGCCAAAGTGTCGAATAAATCGGACAAAGCCTGAGCCAGCGGTGGTGCAGAGCCCCCTGCTCCAACTGGTGTTGCAGCTGCTGGACCGGAAATCACCACTGCGGCGGTAGAAGAATGCAGCACCGATTGAGTATCGGCCATGAAGATTACAACTCGGCTCGGCGGATCAGAGAGATCCGGAATACTGTCGCCATCGAAATTGCCACTAATCCGGCCATCATGCAGTTGATACAATGACTCGGTCTCTCTGGTTGAAGACTCATCATCAGAGTAGATGACGGTTTCGCCACCAGATACCAATCTATCCTCAGACTCCGTTCCGTGGATGACTCCCACGAAGGCACGCCTTATGGCAGGCTAAACTCGGGCAGGTCTTGCACGCTGAGCCGTCTCGACGGTGTCGATGCAGATGTCTGACTCAGGGCCCGGTTCGCTGATCTTGCCAATGAAGACGTGTATTCCACCAAAGGGGACCCGATACCCGTACTTGATCGAGCCGGCCTCAGGGCACCAGCCCGCGTTGTCGATGTAGAGCTTGCCGCGACGACTCTTGGTCATCCGGCCCACAGCGTATCCCTTGAGTCCTTCGAAGCTGCCCTTCAAGATCTCGAAACCATCATGCGATAGCCCCACAGTGGGCGTCAACTGTCGTGGTTTTGTCACGGCAGATGTCCTAGTGAAAGGACTTAGTCGTGGAGCCATCGTGACGGGTTAGCTTAAAGGGGTTAAAGCGGACAAGGGACGCAAGGAATTATACTAGTTCGGCGCCTTATGATGAAGGTAAAAGCCTACTCCAGTTGTGATGGAATTGCTAGGGTTTCGATGACCAGGGAGCGAATCCGCTTTGCCTGGCTCTCGAGTTATTGTTTGTTGTCCCTAAACCGCCGCTGGGTCGTCCCTTTATATACACAGGTTAACGCCCGGCGGTTTACAGAATCCCGAGGCCGGCTCATACACGTGCCCGGCTCAATTTCTACCTTTCGTTGCCTTACAACGTAAGTTACATATCATATGGCGGTTTATGTCGACGGGCCCTAATCCGCCTTTGGGCCCTGGGCGTTCATGTTAGACCTCCTCTATAAAGTGCCATACTTCTTGTATTCATGGGCTTCAAACAGGACTAACTCATTGTGGGCATAACCCGGCCCCTCATGGCCGGTTTATACTTAGTAGTAATATCCCCAACACCATGGGTACAGTGCGCTACCTCTGTAGAGTGTATTAATCTATCGATAGCCGAGTCCACAGTTACGGACATGCTCAAAATTAGGTCACACAATGGGTCGACATTTAATAAATCTTGCACACTAAGTTATGAACTCTGCACTGTTGATGATGGCGGGAAGGTCATCAGGTTGGATAAGACCAAGTGTTGGTCGTGGTTGTGATCGCCGGAAGGATCATCGTTTTAAACCAAATATGGGTCGTGGTTGTGATCACCGGAAAGATCACGAGATATTCATAGTTAAGATTTTGAGGTTGGTACATTTGTGATCCAAGAGTGATCACCGTTGGCAAGCCAGTCTGAGGGATTTTCTCACAAGAGCTTGATCACAACATGTTGGTTATATTGTTGGATTATTAATAATTGGTTAATTATCATGATAATGTTTGTCATTATGTTTATGTCTGTTGTGAGCTTGCTAGTACATTCAATGTACTGACCTGGTGTGTCATGCTAGATTTTAGGAAAGCCTTGTTGGAAAGGAGCGATGTCCGAGTCTAGATCGTGTCCACATCAGTGTCCCCGTGCTATGGAGTTCCGCTACGACATTGTTCCACTGCCGCGTAGTTGTTATGATCGAGGCCCTTATGTTCACTAAATAATGTACATATTGTTCAGCCGCACCGTGGTCCCGCTTGGGCTCGCTACCTGTTGTAATATAAACTTTGATCCGCTAGCATCAATAAAGCGGTTGTTTTCTGTACCAAGATGTTGTGTGTTGCCAGAAGACATGGTCTCTGGGCTGGCAATGCATGGTAAACCGGTTGCTCTGAGCCGGGGTGCCACACAGAAGTAGAAGGCCACTCCTATTTACCCCATGAGGTCTTCGCTCTAACTTGGCATGTTGATGTTGGTAATATCATGCATATGGTGCCTTGCATTGCTTACTGTATACATCAAAGATGTCATCTGCTTAGTTTAGACATGCTTTGTGTCAATGCCATCTGTTTAGTTTCTTTATCGTATATGTGAATCATGCAATGCCATCTTGTTTAGCCAGGTATCATATATGTGAATTTTGCAATGCCACCCTGGTTAGCCAGTCATCTTATATGTGAATTATATCATGACATCATTTTTTATTACATGTTAAATTTGTCAACAATTTTAGTACATTCAATTACTCTTCCTGTGCATCAGCCATTTGGCATGGTCATGGAAAATCTGGAGTGGATACAAGGTCTTCAGAGCAGACAATGCTATCTGACGAAGCGCATGTCTTGCTGGTTACAGATAGCTCCTCAGAGGAGGATTCAGAGACAAATGACCAGTCCTATCCCCCCCCCCCCCGAGGTGCATGCTCTAACTTGGAAGGGTTATGTTGCTCATATCGTGCGTATGGTATCTTGCATTGCTATGTCATTTGCTTAGTTTAGACATGCTTTGTGTGAATGCCACCTATTTAGTGTCTAATTACCATATATGTGAATTACACAATGCCATCTTGTTGCAAGACATTATATATGTGAATTATGCAATGCTATCTTGTTGCAAGGCATTATATATGTGAATTATGCAATGTCATGTTGTTTAGCGTCATATATGTGAATTATATCATGTCGTCCTTTTTTTGTATTTCTCATTGCTTTTGTCGACAATGTTTGTATATTCAACTGCTCTTCCTGTGCATCAGCCATTTGAATTGGTGATGGAGAAATCTGGAGTGAAAACAAGGTCTTCAGAGTAGACAATGCTACCTGCTGAAGCAGATATCTTAATGGTTACAGATAGCTCTTCAGAGGAGGATTCAGAGGCAGATGACCAGTCCTATTATCCCCCTGAGGTGTATGCTCAAACTTGGCAGGGTTATATTACTCATATCATGCATATGTTGTATTGCAATGCTTAGTTTTTACATCATATACACAATATTGAATGCCATCTCCTTAGTTGGCACATCATATATGCGATTGCCCTCTGCTCACTTCCTTCGTATATAAATCATATATTTGAATTATATCATGCCATGATGTTTACATAGACAGCATGTATCTGAATTATGGCATGCCAACCCATTTTCTAAAGACATAATATAGTTATATCATCTCATCCTGTTCACATAGTCATCATATTTTGAATTATGTCATTCTATCCATGAATTATATCATGCCATCATGTTTCCATCAATGGCATGCTTGTCATTTATGGCATGCCAACCACTTTAATAGACACATCGTATAGTTATATCATGTCATCCTGTTTACATAGTCATCATATTTTGAAGTATGTCATTCTATCCTGTTTAGTTAGCCATCATACATGTGAAATTGTGTCATGCTATCATGTTTAATTAGCCATCATATATGTGAAATTATGTCTTGCTATTCTGTTTGGTTAGACAACATAAATGTGAATTATTTCATGCCCTATTTTCTTCCCTACTATCCATTGCACATGTCTATCTTACAATGTCTGTACATTCAATTACTTTTCTTGTTTATTAGCCATTTCAATTGGGGGGTGATGGCAGTATCTGTGGGAGTAAAAACATGGTCTTCAGAAAAGATTGTGCTACCTGTCGATGGAGATAGAACCACGGTTGTACTTGCCCAAGAACCAGCCCCACCACACATAACCCAGACTCACGCAGATTGTACCCCTACCCAGTTGGATAGAGAACCAGCTACACCCCTTCTAACCCCAACCCTAGCAGATAGTAACCGAGTTCCCATTGACATAGCACCGTCTCCACCACAGAGCACCCAAACACGAGCAGTTAGTATGGCAACTGCAGTGCCCAAAGCACGAGGACCACCACTCCGAACCCCAAGTCAACGGTTAAAGCAGAAGAAGAATTGTTCTCAGGCCAGGTTCCGTAGCTATGGTTCATACTACTTTGCTCTTGCATCACTGTATTTACTCATACCAACTAATTTCAAATTTGAAGGATGCAATTGAAACTCCAATGGCGCAACAGGTATGTTTTAAACCTGTTTCTTTAACGTGTTTGCTGTTGTAACTTGCTCTATGTTGATTTCAGTTTCAATTGAATAAACAGTTATGTTCTCATGCCATGCACATTACAAGTGTTGTTATTGCTGTGTAGTTTCCCACACTTATATTCTGTCTATGTTGCTTTGTCTTAAATAGATATGATTCGAACTGTATCTATCTTGATTTGGCAACATAAACTAGACTGATATAGACCATACAGTGACCATACTACACAGATATATGTTTGTTTCATGTTGTTATCCTGTCCACCTTACTACTGAACTGGTTTACCAAAGTGAGTTTCATATACTACATTGCAAACCTGTGATGTGTTTGTTTGTTTCTCTTTTAGAACGCGGATAAAATATTGGAGAAGAGTACCCCGTTATGCAATGGTAAAGGAAGTAATGCAGATAAGGTTCAAGATAGTGAGACATCCCTGTTGGTCTCCAAGAAAGCTGATAAAAACTATATTGAAGACACCGAGACAACCCCAAAGTCCTGTCTTGATATAGTGTTCGAGTTACTGGCTACTTCTGCTGGCACCAGCTCTTCGAACTCGCTGCATGAATCAATTCGGCTTCTTGAGTCTCAACTTCAAGTTGAAAGACATCGATCGGATGTTATGCAACAGGAAGCCGAAGGACTGAGGAAGTCCCTGCAGAATTCAGATGCATACTTTCTGGTGCAACAGCAAGTGCTGGAGGATTTAAGCGCCAAACAAGAGAAAGTTAATAAGCTTGCTAAGCATCTTGCCAGCATTATGGGTACCCAGGATATTGTTTCTTGAGCTCTTATGAAGTGGTTTCAGTTCTGGACTTGTTTTGCTGCGGCGTTTATATGCTGCTTTGTTCCTTATATTTGCACTGGTGGCGAACTTTGATGCCCAGTGGATGTAATATGTGTAATAGCCGTGATAGCCTAGCGTAAGTTGCTTGCTTATTTATTTACTTATTGTCTTGTTTATTTTCTTGTAGTCAGTGCAGTTCTTTTTCCGCGGTTTGCTAGTGGCCGCAATAACCTATCTTTTTAAAAACTAGGCCACATTAACCATGGGCTACATATTTACTGTAGTTAACATGGGCCTCCTACGGGCCATAGAAACAATGGGCCTTCTAAGGGCCGTAGAAACAATGGGCCTTCTACAGGGTGTAGAAACAATGGGCCTTATATGAGCCGTAGACAGAATGGGCCTTCTACGGGACGTATCATCAATGGGCCTTCTACGGGCCATATGATCAGTTGGCCAAACATGGGCCAATAACATACCACATTATGACCGTAAATGGGCTAGAGTTGAAAACGTCCGTTCATGGGCCGACCATAACGGGTCGTAGTTAATTGGTCGTATTTGATGACGCAATGAAAACGGCCCAACGTATTAACGGGCCGACTGTAACCACGGGCTGAATTTGGCCCACAAACAGAAAATGACAGTAACGGACCGAAAGTAAACGAATGCTAGAAATGAGCCCAAGAATAAATGGGCCCTGAGAGGCCGAAAGATAACATGGGCTGGAAATGGCCCAACGAAATAATGGGCCGTTAATGGGTATAAAGTGATACACTGTTCATTACGGGCCAGTTTTACCATGGGCTGTTAATGGGCCGAGGGTTACTAAGGGCCTCATATGGGCCGAAAGACGTCATGGGCCATACATGGGCCGGAAGTTAAAACGGGCTGGAATTATATTGGACAACCCAGATGATGCTACTGGGCCTAATTCGGATAGGCCGTAAACGGGCCCTGGGTTAGCGGGCTGTAAATGGGCTATATGCGAACATGCCGTTAACAGGCTTGTCGTGGGCCGGCCCGCCACCTTTTGACCAAGTCAAACGGGCCGGCCTTTTCACAGGAATGGGCCTCTATTGGGCCGTGCCATGTGTCAACGTATCATAGGCACTTTGGGTCCAATGAGTGGGTGACATCTGTCCCAACGGTGAGCCGACACGTGTTTCCTCCAGCGAATGATGTTTTACACATGGAAAATCCCCATTGGTCGGGGCTGTTAACGGGTTATCGGATCCAAAACCGGACCCGATAGCTTAACGGCGTTCCGTTATGGTGGATGCCACGTGTCGGTCACCCTTGACGAAAGCACTTCTGTGACGCACGATTTATCGTCATGGAAGTGGACACTTCCGTGATGATAATTTGGTAATTTCATGGAACACTTCTACGACAGCACAGGTATGACTATCTTGATTCTGTCATAAATTTGTCATGGATGTACATGCAAGACAGAAAACGTGACCTACTATGACAAACACGTATCATCACGGAAGTGTATTTTTTTGTAGTGCTCCAAATAGTTTTGTAACTTAGGCGAGTACGGAGTCGCAGCTAAGCCCCCGAGTGGGAGGATTGCTCTCCACTCGGAGTCGTTTTGTAACTTAGGCGAGTACGGAGTCGCAGCTAAGCCCCCGAGTGGGAGGATTGCTCACCACTCAGAATAGTTTTGTAACTTAGGCGAGTACGGGGTCGCAGCTAAGCCCACGAGTGGGAGGATTGCTCTCCAGTCGGAGTAGTTTTGTAACTTAGGCGAGTACGGGGTCGCAGCTAAGCCCCCGAGTGGGAGGATCGCTCACCACTCGGAATAGTTTTGTAACTTAGGCGAGTACGGGGTCGCAGCTAAGGCCCCAAGTGGGAGGATCGTTCACCACTCGAAACAGTTTTGTAACTTAGGCGAGTACGGGGTCGCAGCTAAGCCCCCGAGTGGGAGGATGGCTCTCCACTCAGAGTAGTTTTGTAACTTAGGCGAGTACAGGGTCGCAGGTAAGCCCCTGAGTGAGAGGATCGCTCACCACTTGGAATAGTTTTGTAACTTAATTAGGCGAGTACGAGGTCGCAGCTAAGCCCCCGAGTGGGAGGATCGCTCACCACTCAGAATAGTTTTGTAACTTAGGCGAGTACGGGGTCGCAGCTAAGCCCCCGAGTGGGAGGATCGCTCACTAAGGGAGTCCTGGATTAGGGGGTCTCCAGACAGCCGGACTATATCCTTTGGCCGGACTGTTGGACTATGAAGATACAAGATTGAAGACTTCGTCTCGTGTCCGGATAGGACTCTACTTGGCGTGGAAGGCAAGCTAGGCAGTACGGATATGTATATCTCCTCCTTTGTAACCGACCTTGTGTAACCCTAGCCCCCTCCGGTGTCTATATAAACCGGAGGGTTTTAGTCCGTAGGACAGAACAATAACATACAATCATACCATAGGCTAGCTTCTAGGGTTTAACCTCTCTGATCTCGTGGTAGATCTACTCTTGTACTACCCATATCATCAATATTAATCAAGCAGGACGTAGGGTTTTACCTCCATCAAGAGGGCCCGAACCTGGGTAAAACATCGTGTTCCCTGCCTCCTGTTACCATCCGCCTTAGACGCACAGTTCGGGACCCCCTACTCGAGATCCGCCGGTTTTGACACCGACATTGGTGCTTTCATTGAGAGTTCCTCTGTGTCGTCGCCGTTAGGCTTGATGCGGTCCAGGGTGAGACTTTTCTCCCCGAACAGATTTTTGTATTCGGCAGCTTCGCACTGTGGGCCAACTCGCTTGGCCATCTGGAGCAGATCGAAAGTTATGCCCCTAGGCACCAGGTCAGGTTTGGAAGCTTAAACTACACGGCCGATATCCGCGAAGACTTGATCTTCGACGGATTCGAGCCTCTGCCTTGTGCGTCATGCGGTCACGATGAGTACGACTTAGCTCTACCATTAGACAGCGTCTGGGAGATCGCACCGGCAGCCGCTTCGACCCTTAATTCGGAGCCCGTTGCGCCGTCCATGGACGGGTGGATAGACCCCGCCACGGAGGCCTTACCCTCAGCGGCGATCGAGCCGAACATCGCCCTTACCCTGCATGAGAGCCATGTTGTCAGACTGTCGGATCCTTCTCCGGCCACGGACTCCGAACCGCCTGCGCCCGTTCCTAGCGAATCTGATTGGGCGCCGATCATGGAGTTTACCTCCACGGATATTTTTCAGCACTCGCCCTTTGGCGACATACTGAACTCATTAAGGTCTCTCTCCTTGTCAGGAGGATCCTGGCCGAACTATGTCCGGTAGGATTGGGATGCGGATGACGAAGAAATTCGCTGCCCACCCACCACCCACTTAGTAGCCACTGTCGACGACTTAACTGACATGCTCGACTTCGACTCTGAAGACATCGACGGTATGGACGACGATGCGGGAGACGAAGAGGAACCACAGCCCACAGGGCATTGGACAGCCACCTCATCATACGATACATACATGGTGGACACACCCAAAGAAGGTAATGGCGACGAGACAGCGGAGGATGACCCCTCCAAAAAGCAACCCAAGCGTCAACGTCAGCGGCGCCGCTCTAAGTCCCGCCAAAGCAAAAGTGGTGATACCGGCACAGGAGATAATAACACTCCGGATAGTGCCGAAGATGGCAACAATCCCCTCCAGCATGATCTAGGACGGGAGGATGGAAAGGCCAGCCCTCCAGAGAGAGCGGTAGATGGAGAGGCAGAGGACGATAATTACATGCCCCCCTCCAAAGACGAGGCAAGCCTCGACGATGCCGAATTCGTCGTGCCAGAGGATCCTGTCGAACAAGAGCGCTTCAAGCGCCGGCTTATAGCCACGACAAATAGCCTTAAGAAAAAGCAGCGGCAGCTTCAAGCTGATCAAGATCTGCTAGGTGACAGATGAATTGAAGTCCTGGCGGCGGAGGAATATAAACTCGAACGCCCCTCCAAGAGTTACCCAAAATGCAGGTTGCTACCCCGACTAGAGGAAGAAGCGTATGATGCGGCTGATCGGCCACCCTGTGGCTGCGACAGAGAGACATTCCAGCCAAAAGCTCAGCCTGCACCCCGACGCCATTCAAATAAAAAGGCATGGGGAAATACGCCAGACCTACGAGACGTATTGGAGGACAAAGCAAAGCATGCAAGATCGATCTACGGATCACGAGGGTGTGCCACTATGCGAGACGATAAAAGTCACACCGGATATAGTAAAAGTAAATCCGGCTGGGCCGCACACAGTGGGCAAGACTCATTGGAGCTGCGTCGCGATATAGCCCAGTACAGAGGAGCCGCGCACCCCTTATGCTTCATAGACGAAGTAATGGATCATCAAATCCCAGAGGGTTTCAAACCCGTAAATATAGAATCATACGACGGCACAACCGATCCTGCGGTAAGGATCGAGGATTTCCTCCTGCATATCCAGATGGCACGCGGTGATGATCTACACGCCATTAAATACCTCCCACTCAAACTTAAAGGACCAGCTCGGCATTGGCTCAACAGCTTGCCAGCAGAGTCCATTGGCTGTTGGGAAGATCTGGAGGCCGCATTCCTCGACAACTTTCAGGGCACTTACGTGCGACCACCAGATGCCGATGAGTTGAGCCATATAATTCAGCAGCCAGAGGAATCGGCCAGGCAATTCTGGACATGGTTCCTAACAAAGAAAAATCAAATCGTCGACTGTCCGGATGCGGAGGCCCTAGCAGCTTTCAAGCACAACATCCGCGACAAGTGGCTAGCCCGGCACCTTGGTCAGGAAAAGCCAAAATCTATGGCAGCCCTCACGACACTCATGACCCGCTTTTGTGCGGGAGAAGACAGCTGGCTGGCTCGCAGTAATAACATATCAAAGAACCATGGTACTTCGGATACCAAGGACGGAAATAGTAGGTCATGTCGCAACAAACATAAGCGCCGCATTAACAGCGATAATACTGAAGATACGGCAGTCAATGCCGGATTCAAAGGCTCTAAACCCGGTCAGCGGAAAAAGGCGTTCAAACAAAGCACTCCGGGCCCGTCCAGTTTGGACGGCATACTCGATCGCTCGTGTCAAATACACGGCACCCCCGACAAGCCAGCCAACCACACCAATAGGGATTGTTGGGTATTCAAGCAGGTCGGCAAGTTAATTGCCGAAAACAAAGATAAAAGGCCACATAGCGATGACGAGGAAGAGCCCCGGCAGCCGAGCACCGGAGGACAGAAGAGGTTCCCCCCACAAGTGCGGACGGTGAACATGATATACGCAACCCACATCCCCAAGAGGGAGCGGAAGCATGCGCTCAGGGACATATATGCGTTGGAGCCAGTCGCCCCAAAGTTCAACCCATGGTCCTCCTGTCCGATCGCCTTCGATTGCAGGGACCACCCCACTAGTATCCATCATGGCGGATTCGCCGCACTGGTCCTAGAACCAATCATCGACGGATTTCACCTCACTCGAGTCCTTATGGATGGCAGCAGCAGCCTGAACCTGCTTTACCAGGACACAATGCGCAAAATGGGTATAGACCCCTCAAGGATCAAACCCACAAAAACGACCTTTAAAGGCGTCATTCCAGGTGTAGAGGCCCATTGCACAGGCTCAATTACATTGGAAGTGGTCTTCGGATCCCCGGATAACTTCCGAAGCGAAGAATTAATCTTCGGTATAGTCCCGTTCCGCAGTGGCTATCATGCACTGCTCGGACGAACCGCATTTGCAAGATTCAATGCGGTACTGTATTATGCATACCTCAAGCTCAAGATGCCAGGACCTCGGGGGGTCATCACAATTAATGGAAACCCAGAGCGCTCTCTCCGCACGGAGGAGCACACTGCGGCCCTCGCAGCAGAAGCGCAAAGTAGCCTCTCAAGGCAATCCACCAGTTCGGCGTTTCAAGACCCAGACACCTTCAAGCGCGCTCGGAGTAATCGGCAACTAGACCGCCCGGCATGATCTGAGCTCGCGTAGCAATGCGGCCCCCACCCCGGCCCAAGCCAAACGGCGAAATTCGTGCCACACATACATAATTACGCATTAAAAATACCATGGACACAGGCGGGGAGGGGGCACAACTACGGCACACCCCAATACGTGGCTTAAACCGCACTAGGGGCTTCCCACTTTGTTATTTTTCTCTTTCAGGACTTTAATCTCTGGAAACCCTGTCCGGCAGCATGATTGCCGAACACATGATGCAGCAACCAAGGAGGCAGAAAGCTACGTCACACCACGGAACCCCCAGGTGGATTACGATAACGAGTGAAATATTTGCTTTAATACTATTCCTCAGCTTGCCCTTGGAAGGGACATAGTCCTACTTTTTGCTTATCGCACTATCTGTATCATTCTGCTTTAACGCACCTTTTTGAATAAACAATGCATAACATTACGACTATTATTGCATTATTTTTTTACATATATGTGTTCATTAATGACGCCTTGCAACCGTACACTTTGGTACGACCAATACACCAGGGGCTTAAGTACCCCACATTATGGTGTGAGAAGTCCGAACACTTTCACAAGTGCGGCACCCCGAACTTATAGCATTATATGCATCAGCTCCGAATCATGTCTTTGGTCAAATGTTGGGTTTGCCCAGCTCCTATGTTTTGGTACCTTACATTCCGCTCTATCGGCTAAGGTAGCACTAGGAGAACTACTGCGATTGTGCCCCGGTTCTGCTGGGCTAAGCACCTCAGTAGAGAAAGCTAAAACTGACTGTCATGATAAGGCAAGAGACTGGTCGCTGTTCGGCGAGGTTTCGAGTCCCTAAAGACTTATGTCGCTTAGAGCGAGGAGCCGGCCCTGTCCGGCTTAAAGGCGTGTATCGCGCCCCGAATTCGGCCTTCCGAATACTAGGGGCTTCGCCGAAATTTAAAATTATAGAATTCTATGGCTAAGTGAGAGTGATAAAGCATTATTAGTCCGGTGGCCTTGTTCGCTGTGCTGAGCACCTCCCTCGAAGGACCCAAAAATGGGAACAAGAGTGCTCAGGTTTATCCCGAACACCCCAGCACTCGCGGCATGGGGGCAGAAGCCGAGGACTAGCCATCTCTCAGATTGGATAAACAACCAAACAGAAGGTAATATTTTAAATTCAAACAAGCGTTGCATAGCGCATATGAAACAAGTTTTCATCATACAGGATCACACGAGCAAGTTTACTCAAATATTACATCTTTCGCACACTCGTCCGCTACAAGACGGGCACCCTTTAGGACACCCTCATAATAAATTTCGGGGGTGCGATGCTCCTTGCCCTGCGGTGGTCCTTCCTTGATCAGCTTCACGGTGTCTAGCTTGGCCCATTGCACCTTCACACGGGCGAAAGCCCGGCGTGCACCTTCGATGCAGACGGACCGCTTGACGACTTCCAACCATGGGCAGGCATCCACAAGCCGCCTCACCAGGCCGAAGTAGCTGTTCGGAAGGGCATCGCCAGGCCACAGCCGGACTATAAGGCCCTTCATGGCCTGTTCGGCTGCCTTGTGTAGCTCGACCAGCTGGTCGCTCAGAGGCATCGGGTGTTCGGTCCCAGTATACTGAGACCAGAACAGCTTCTCCGTTGAGCTTCCCTCCTCGGCCTGGTAAAACTGTGCGGCATCTGACACGCTGCGGGGCAAATTTGCGAATGCTCCTGGAGAGCTCCGGATTCGGGTAAGTAATAGGTAATTTACTCTCACATGCTTTCTTTGCATACAGAATGCTTTACCCGCCGCTATTTTCTTCATTGCGTCAATCTCTTGGAGGGTCTTATGGGCTTCGGCCTTGGCACTCTTTGCACTCTCGAGGGCCGCGGCAAGCTCAGACTCTCGCGTCTTCGAGTAAAGCTCCAACGCCTCGTGCTTCGTCACGAGAGCCTGGAGCTCTTGCTGCACCTCGCCCACCCGAGCCTCTTGCCTTTCCCGCTCGGTGCACTCCTTGGCCGCTTTGTCTTCGGCCTCGGACAGCGCTTGCTTCAAGGTCACCACCTCGGTCGTGGCCCCTGGCAAATATACGATGATCCTGTCATTTTGCAATCGCGTCTTATTTTATATATATACATATCTATAGACAGGGTATAACTTACCTTTGTTCTCCTCGAGCTGCCTCTTGGCAAGGCCGAGCTCTTTCTTGGACCCCTCGAGGTCCTGCTTCAGTGTGGCGACCTCCGCAGTCAGTGCAGCTGAGGCCAGCAGCGAAGCCTGCATACGCATATAGACATACTTATGTTAGACTCCTGCGGTATTATTTGATCCTATATTCGGCTTTTCTTTTTGAACACCGAATAGAGCATCAGGGGCTACTGTCTATGTGGTAATATTTTTCCTATATTTCAAACACTTACCTCAAAGCCTGTTAGAAGGCTGGCACAGGCTTCAGTCAATCCGCTCTTGGCGGACTGAACCTTCTGGACCACCGCACTCATAATAGTGCGGTGCTCCTCGTCGATGGAAGCGCTGCGAAGCGCTCCCAGCAGATTGTCCGGTGCCTCTAGATGGACAGAGGTCACCGGCACAGGCGTCTTGCCCCTTTTAGAAGGAGGCCGCATGCCCGAGTCCGGAACCACTGGGGGTTCCGGCGCAGTGTTTGGCTGAGGGCCGAACTCGGAGCCCTTGGGAGCCTTGCTCCCTCTGCTCCCGGAGTCTGGAAGGTCGCCTTGAGGCACCTCCCGGATTGTCTCCCCTCGACCAGGTGCCTCTTGAGACAATACCTCGGCGTTGTCCATAGGGCAGGGGGAGGTGGCGGTCGGAAGTGGATCGCTATCCATATCCGACGAGCCCAGGGAGCCGTCCGACAATACGTCGATACGGGCTCGTGGCGGTCTGCATAATCATAATTCAGCGTTAGAGGAAACAGTGCGACAAATGAATGCTATGAGTTACTCTGGCATCTGAATACTTACGACTTCGCCAGGGGCTTGGCCCTGAGCAGCCACTCGTCTTCGCCTTCGGCGGCGGTGGTGGAACTGTCTGGAAGGAGAGTCCTTCCCTTCTTGGACCCTTCGGCCTCCCTAGTTGGGGCGGCCTTCCTTTTCTTGTCTCCCCCAACTGAAGGGGGAGCATCTTCTTCTTCCTCCTCGTCTTCGGGGGTGGAGTGTGTCGCAGAGTTATCGGACGATGAGTCCGATGACGCCTGGCATCGGGAACTCTTTCGGGTTCCCTTGGCCTTCTTGGTCTTCTCCGGCACCTTGTAAGGAGCCGGAGTCAGCATCTTCGTCAGGAGAGCGTCTGCTGGGCCTTCGGGCAAAGGAGCCGGACAGTCGATCTATCCGGCCGTCTCCTGCCAGTCCTGTCAAAGGTACGGGAGCTTAGATCCCGCATAGAGTCAAACTATGAAAAACAAGTATCCTATGAGAGGTAAAACAGCTTACCGCACTGGCTTGGCGCTTCGCACAGAATCCGCGATCCTTGATAGTGGGAGGGGGAACCTCGGCACCCTTGAATAGCACCTTCCAGGCATCCTCGTGAGTTGTGTTCAAGAGCCTGTTCAGAGTTCAGTGCTGGGCCGGGTCGAACTCCCACAAGTTGAAAGCCCGTTGTTGGCACGGGAGGATCCAGCGGATGAGCATGACCTGGACTACGTTGACGAGTTTGAGCTTCTTGTTCACCATGTTTTGAATACATGTTTGGAGTCTGGTCAGCTCTCCCGAACTACCCCAGGACAGGCCCTTCTCTTGCCAGGAGGTGAGCCGCGTGGGGATGCCAGATCGGAACTCGGGGGCCGCTACCCATTTAGGGTCACGCGGCTCGGTGATGTAGAACCACCCCAATTTCCACCCCTGTATGGTCTCCATGAAGGAGCCCTCAAGCCATGTGACGTTGGGCATCTTGCCCACCATGGCGCCTCTGCACTCCGCCTGGCGGCTGCTCACTACCTTCAGCTTGACATTGAAGGTCTTCAGCCATAAGCCAAAGTGGGGCTTGATGTGGAGGAAGGCCTCGCACACGACAATAAATGCCAAGATGTTGAGGATGAAGTTTGGGGCCAGATCGTGGAAATCCAGGCCATAGTAGAACATGAGCCCCTGGACGAATGGGTGGAGAGGGAATCCCAGTCCGCGGAGGAAATGGGTAAGGGACACTACCCTCTCATGGGGCCTGGGGTGAGGATGAGCTGCCCCTCATCTGGGAGCCGGTGCGCGATGTCGTTGGGCAGGTATCCGGCTCTCCTCAGCTTCTTGATGTGTCCCTCCGTGACGGAGGAGACCATCCACCTGCCTCCCGCTCCGGACATGGTTGGAGAAGGTTGAGGTGGGAAATGCGGACTTGGGCGCTGGAGCTCGAGTGTGCGAAAATGGATGAGCAAAGGAGGAAGAAGGCATGAATGAAAAGGTGAATCCTTATCCCTTTGTATGGGCGGCCGAAACTATGCGCCCCCACTAGCCTGGTAAAACTCGCTTATCCCCCAAGCACCGTAATCGATGGCGCGGTTGGGTTTCCCACGCCCGTATTGATGAGAATCCCGTAATAAGGGGAACACGATCTCTGCTTTGACAAGACGTGTCAAAAAACTGCCTCGCGTTATGTGCGGGGCTAGTTAAAGGAAACCGTTCGAATAATCACCGGGCCATGGCATGATGTCATGTTGCCGAAACGTGTTAGCAGATTAGATTTGTGGAAATATTATTCTCTCTATGATGGTATGTGGAATTTATTTTGCAGGGTCGGACACTATCCTGATTTTCAAACTCTTCTGTGATATGTTCGGAGGAGGAACCCGCCTTGCAATGCCGAAGACAACACTGCGCGCCGGACTCATCGTCATTGAAGCCTGGTTCAGGGGCTACTGAGGGAGTCCTGGATTAGGGGTCTCCGGACAGCCGGACTATATCCTTTGGCCGGACTGTTGGACTATGAAGATACAAGATTGAAGACTTCGTCTCGTGTCCTGATAGGACTCTACTTGGCGTGGAAGGCAAGCTAGGCAATACGGATATGTATATCTCATCCTTTGTAACCCTAGCCCCCTCCGGTGTCTATATAAACCGGAGGGTTTTAGTCCGTAGGACAGAACAATAACATACAATCATACCATAGGCTAGCTTCTAGGGTTTAGCCTCTCTGATCTCGTGGTAGATCTACTCTTGTACTACCCATATCATCAATATTAATCAAGCAGGACGTAGGGTTTTACCTCCATCAAGAGGGCCCAAACCTGGGTAAAACATCGTGTTCCCTGCCTCCTGTTACCATCCGCCTTAGACGCACAGTTCGGGCCCCCCTACCCGAGATCCGCCGGTTTTGACATCGACACTCACCACTCGGAATAGTTTTGTAACTTAGGCGAGTACAGGGTCGCAGCTAAGCCCCCGAGTGGGAGGATTGCTCTCCATTCAGAGTAGTTTTGTAACTTAGGTGAGTACGGGGTCGCTGCTAAGCCCCTGAGTGGGAGGATTGCTCTCCACTCAGAGTAGTTTTATAACTTAGGCGAATCGGGTTTGCGGCTAAGCCCCCGAGTGGGAGGATTGCTCTCCACTCGGAGTAGTTTTATAACTTAGGCGAATCGGGTTCGCGGCTAAGCCACCCACTGGGGGATTTGAACACATATGCTTGATGGGTAATAATCATTAAGATACTGCGAAAATATTGTCTTTGATAAGCAAACTGGAGGATTATTATTACAACTCGTTGATCTGGGTGTTTAGGTATAAAAACGGCGGCGCAGCTCCACATTCCATGAGTGTGGCTCATGTTCTTTCATGGCTACATTGTAGAGGTGATACGCTCCGTTGTGGAGCACCTTGGTGATGATGAAGGGGATTTCCCAGGTTGGAGCGAGTTTGTGAGGTCGTTTTTGGTGCACTCGGAGCACAAGGTCTCCTTCTTGGAATGCTCGACCTCTGACATTACGGGCATGGAATCGATGCAGGTCTTGTTGATAGATGGTCGACCGGATCAGAGCCATCTCTCGCTCTTCTTCTAGGAGATCAACCGCATCTTGGCATGCCTGTACCGCTTCAGCTTCTGAGAAGAGTTCCAATCGGGGGCGTTGTGCAGCAAGTCACTCGGAAGCACAGCTTCAGCACCATACACCATAAAGAAGGGAGTTCAGTCAGTCGACCAGTTGGGAGTTGTTCTCAATCCCCATAGTACTGGTGGCAATTCAGTCACCCAGGCCTCAACAACATGCTTGAGATCATGCATCAGTCGGGGTTTTATCCCTTGAAGGAACAAACCATTCACCCTTTCTGCCTGCCCATTCGACTGCGGGTCCGCAACAAATGCGTAGTCAACCCGAGTGCCTTGGGAAGCACAAAACACTCTGAACTCATCAGAATCAAAGTTGGAGCCATTATATGTGATAATACTGTGAGGGACTCCATATCTGAATATCAGCTCTCTGATGAAACTGATGGCAGTGCTTGAATCAAGATTCTTGATAGGCTTAGCTTCAATCCATTTGGTGAATTGGTCAACTGCCACCAGCAAATGAGTGAAACCACTTCTGCCAGTCTTGAAAGGTCCGACCATGTCCAACCCCCAAACTGCAAATGGCCAGATGAGTGGAATAGTCTTCAAAGCAGACGCAGGCTTGTGAGACATGTTTGAGTAGAACTAGCAACCTTCGCACTTGTCGACTATATCTTTCGCCATCTCATTTGCACGCAGCCAGTAGAATCATGTTTGGTATGCTTTGTCCACGATGATCCGAGAGGACGCATGGTGACCACAGGTCCCTGAGTCGATCTCATTTAGGATCAGGCGACCTTCTTCTGGGGAGATGCAATGTTGAACAACTCCAGTAACACTTTCTTTGTAAAGTTGTCCACCTATCACTGTGAAGGCTTTGGATCGACGGACGATCTGACGGGCCTTATCTTCATCCTCTGGGAGTTCCTTTCTGAGAAGATACGCAATATATGGTACCGTCCAGTCAGAGGTGATTACCAAAACTTCCATGTTCAGGTCGACTACAGCTGGGACTTCAATTTCAGTCGGATTGGTTAAACTTATCGGTTGTGGGGGTTCTTCCATAAAGGGATCTTCTTGAACAGACGGGGTATGGAGATGCTCCCAGAACACATTACTGGGGATAGGTTTTCGAGTGGAACCTATCTTCACTAGATCATCAGCAGCTTGATTCTTGATCCGAGGTATGTGGTGGAGCTCCAACCCTTCAAACTTCTTCTCTAGCTTTCTAACTACGTTGCAATAACCAGCCATAGCTGGGCTCCTGATATCCCATTCCTTCATCACTTGATTAACCACCAAGTCTGAGTCGTCGTAGACCATCAGGCGACAGACGCCGAGTGAGATAGCCATACGCAACCCATACAAAAGTGCCTCATACTCAGCTTCATTGTTTGAAGAATCAAAGTGAATTTGGAGGACATAGATGAGCTTATCACCTCTTGAGGATACTAGAACCACACCAGCACCAGATCCATTCAACATCTTGGACCCATCAAAGAACATAGTCCATTGTTCTAAGTGAATCTGAGTCGGTTGCTGTTGTTCAATCCACTCGGCGAGGAAATCTGCTATTGCTTGGGACTTGATTGCTTTCTTTGCCTCAAACTTGATATCCAACGGAAGGAGTTCAATCCCCACTTTTCCACACGACCAGTTGCGTCCCTATTGTTCAGAATTTCTGATAATGGAGTGACACTGATGACTGAAACCGAGTGGTCTGAGAATTAGTGTGCAACTTTCTTTGTGGTCAAGTAAATTCCATAAACAAGCTTATGATAATGTGGATATCTTTTCTCGGATGCAGACAAGACCTCAGAAATATAATACATTGGGCATTGAACTTTGTAGGCTTTGCCTTCTTCTTCTTGCTCGACCGTGAGCACCATGCTGACAACTTGTCCAGTGGTTGCGATGTATAGTAGTAAAGGCTCTTTGCTGATTGGGGTAGCAAGCACAGGCTGGGTGGAAAGCCGGGCTTTGATCTCTTTAAACGCTACTTCAGCTTCAGGAGTCCATTCAAATTTGTCAGACTTCTTCATTAGTTGGTAAAGAGGCAATGCCTTTTCACCGAGACGAGAGATGAATCAGCTCAATGCGGCCAAACAACTAGTAAGCTTCTGAACGTCATGCACATGCACGGGGCGTTTCATTCGGAGGATTGCTCCAACCTTTTCCATGTTTGCATTGATCCCACGTTCGGAAATGAGGAAACCGAGTAACTTTCCCCCTGGGACTCCAAATTTGCACTTTGACGGGTTGAGCTTGATATCATATCTTCTTAAGTTGGCAAAGGTTTCAGCAAGGTCAGTCAGTAGGTCGAAACCTTTACGTGACTTGACCATGATGTCATCCATGTACGCTTCCACATTCCGACTGATTTGAGTGAGCAAGCACATCTGAATCATGCGCATGAAAGTGGCGCTAGCATTCTTGAGACCAAAAGGCATGGTAACATAGCAAAAACACCCGAATGGGGTGATGAAGGTTGTTTTTATTTCGTCGGGCCCATACAGTCGGATATGATGGTATCCTGAATATGCGTCCAAAAAGGACAAGCGCTCACACCCCGCAGTCGAGTCAACAATCTGGTCGATGCGGGGGAGAGGGAAATGATCTTTCAGGCAGGCCCAATTGATGTGTTTGAAATGATGCACATACGAAGTGAATCATCTTTCTTAGGGACCATAACAACACTGGCGAGCCACTCGGAGTGGTATATCTCGCGGATGAACTCAGCTGTCAGAAGCCGAGCCACTTCTTCACCAATTGCTTTCCTTTTCTCCACGGCGGACCAACAGAGATGCTCTTTGATAGGTTTCACTTTTGGGTTGACGTGCAAACGGTGCTCAGCCAGTCCCCTAGGCACACCCGTCATGCCAGATGGTTTCCATGCAAAGATGTCCCAGTTCTCACGGAGGAACTGGATGAGCGCTTCTTCCTATTTGCTGTCGAGTGTCATTGAGATGTGGGTCAGAGCAGCATTGGGATTGGTCGGGTGAATATGGACAGGTTTTGTCTCACCAGACGACTCAAATGCGGACTCTGAAGCAGGCTTCTTAGCTCGCAACAAATCACTCGGATCTACATTTTTCTGGTCCTCTTCCATTTCCACAGTTGCCATCTGCTCATCAGCGATCTTCGAGCCCTTCTGGAGGCACTCTTTAGCCCTTTGCCGGTTTCCTATGACCGTGATCACGCCTCTGGGGCCAGGAATTTTCAACTTGAGATACACATAGCATGGTCGAGCCATAAAACGAGCGTATGCAGTTCTGCCCAGAATAGCATGATAGGCGCTATGGAAATCCACAACCTCAAAAGTCAACTTTTCCTTATGGTAATTCTTTGAATCACCGAAAACCACATCAAGAGTGATCTGGCCGAGTGAATCGGCTTTCTTTCCTGGGATGACTCTGTGGAACCTCATGTTGCTTTCACTAAGCTTGGACATCTGAATGCCCATCCCTCAGAGGGTCTCAGCGTACAGAATGTTCAAACCACTGCCACCATCCATCAAAACCTTGGTCAGTCGTGTGCCCCTAACGACTGGGTCGACCACCAATGCTTGCCTCCCAGGGGTAGAAACGTGCGCTAGGTGATCGGACTAGTGGAATGTAATGGGAGTTTTTGACCACTTCAGATACGTTGTTGTTGCCGAAGCAACCATGTTTACTTCTCTGCTGATAACTTTCAGTCGAATTTTGCTCTCGATGTCAGCAAAAATCACTAAAGTGGCATTGATATTGGGGTAACCATCATCCTCCTCCTTGTCCTCATCCTTATCAGATTCCTTTTCCTTTTCACTGGGCTGACCCTCTCAGAAGCTCTGAATTAGGAGTCGGCATTGTCGAGTGGTATGCTTGCGATAAATCAGGTTTCCCTCTCCATCTTTCTTGGTGTGAATGTGACACGGCAAATCAAGCACATCATTTCCCGCTTGATCTTTCACTTTCTTGGGGATCAATGGCCCCTTAGGCTTTCCTTTAAATTTCCCTTGGTTCACAACTGCGGCCTCACCAGGACCTGCGGGCTCGGCTTTGCGCTTCTGCTTCCGACTGGAATTTCCTCCTCCGGTGTCCTGGGCGGCTGGTTTGTTCTTGCCACTGCGGAGTCGGTCTTCTTCTTCGCTGTTAGCATACCGAGTGGCTATTTCCATCATTCGAGCCAGGGACATGTCTCCTGTATGACCAAATTTCAGGTTAAGCTCTCTGTACCGAACGCCCTCCTTGAAGGCGCAAACTGTCTGATGCTCTGACACATTCTCCACGGTGTGATGAAGAGTGGTCCATCTCTGGATATAATCTCTCAAAGTTTCATTCAGTTTTTGGACACAGTGTTGTAATTCGGTCAACCCTGCAGGTCGTTTGCAAGTGCCTTCGAATGTCCTAACAAACACTCGGGCCAATTCTTCCCAACTGAAGATACTACCAGGAGCCAACTGATTCAACCAAGCTCTGGTCGAACCCTCCAGCATCAGGGGGAGGTGTTTCATGGCCACATCATCATTGCCACCACCAATCTGCACTGCCACTCGGTAATCTTCTAATCAAGTATTAGGCTTTGAATCACTGGTGAACTTGCTCATGCCCGTAGCCAATCTGAAGTTGGGCGGGATCTCTACAGCTCGGATAGCTCTGCTGAAATACTCGGGACCAGAAACATGGACTCGACTTCCACTAGGGTGGAGTACATCTTGTCCTTCTCTGTGTGCCCTATTCCGGTCGACTAGATTTTGTACGATAATATATCTTGCATCAAATTCGGGTTCCCTTGGGTCGACCGGAGCTCTACGCTCATCACCATACGGGCGCCTGTCATCATACCGCCAGGGCGCATACTATCCGCCTCTCGAAGGAGGCGTTGGCACTCGACGGCGGTCATCACGGTTGACTCGATGATCGTACAGTCCATGGCTCCGACCCACGTGCTGATCTTGGTGGTGCCCACGATCCTCACACTGCGGAGGCAATCTTGGACTGTGAACTGACTGAACTGTCTCTGCAACTACAGACCTGCTATGAATCCTGTTGTGTGATACGTCCATTTTGCATCATGCTTTTATATCGATATTTATTGCATTATGGGCTGTTATTTCACATTATGTCACAATACTTATGGCTATTCTCTCTTATTTTACAAGGTTTACATAAGGAGGGAGAATGCCGGCAGCTAGAATTCTGGGCTGGAAAAGGAGCAAATATTAGAGAGCTATTCTGCACAACTCCAAAAGTCCTGAAACTCCATGGTATACCTTATAATAAATAATGAAAAATCCTCGCCAAAGATGAAGACCAGGGGGCCCACACCCTGTCCACGAGGGTGGGGGGCACCCCCCCCTAGGGCGCGCCCCCCTACCTCGTGGGCCCCCTGGTGGCTCTCCGATGACCATCTTCTGCTATATGAAGTCTTTCGTCGAGAAAAAAAAGGAGAAGCAACCTTTCGGGATGAAACTCCGCCACCACGAGGCGGAACCTTGGCGAAACCAATCTAGGGCTCCGGCAGAGCTGTTCTACCAGGGAAACTTCCCTCCCGGAGGGGGAAATCATCGCCATCGTCATCACCAACGCTCCTCTCATCGGGAGAGGGCAATCTCTATCAACATCTTCATCAGCACCATCTCATCTCAAAACCCTAGTTCATCTCTTGTATCCAATTCTTCTCTCCAAGTCCGGGATTGGTGCTAGTAGTGTTAATTACTCCTTGTAGTTGATGCTAGTTGGTTTAATTGGTGGAAGATCATATGTTCAGATCCTTTATGCATATTATTACCCCTCTGATTATGAACATGAATATGCTTTGTGAGTAGTTACGTTTGTTCCTGAGGACAAGGGAGAAGTCTTGCTATTAGTAGTCATGTCAATTTGGTATTCGTTCGATATTTTGATGAGATGTATGTTGTCTAGCCTCTAGTGGTGTTATGTGAACATCGACTACATAACACTTCACCATTATTTGGGCCTAGAGGAAGGCATTGGGAAGTAATAAGTAGATGATGGGTTGCTAGAGTGACAGAAGCTTAAACCCTAGTTTATGCGTTGCTTCGTAAGGGGCTGATTTGGATCCATATGTTTCATGCTATGGTTAGGTTTACCTTAATACTTTTGTTGTAGTTGCGGATGCTTGCAATAGAGGTTAATCATAAGTGGGATGCTTATTCAAGTAAGAACAGCACCCAAGCACCGGTCCACCCACATGTCAAATTATCAAAGTACCAAACGCGAATCATATGAACGTGATGAAAACTAGCTTGATGATATTCCCATGTGTCCTTGGGAGCGCTTTTCCTTATATAAGAGTTTGTCCAAGCTTGTCCTTTACTACAAAAAGGATTGGGCCACCTTGCTGCACTTTATTTACTTTTGTTACTTGTTGCTTATTACAAATTATCTTATCACAAAACTATCGGTTACCACTTATTTCAGTACTTACAGAGAATACCTTGCTGAAAATCGCTTATCATTTCCTTCTGCTCCTCGTTGGGTTCGACACTCTTACTTATTGAAAGGACTACGATAGATCCCCTATACTTGTGGGTCATCAAGACTCTTTTCTGGCGCCGTTGCCGGGGAGTGAAGCGCCTTTGGTAGGTGGAATTTGGTAAGGAAAATTTTATATAGTGTGCTGAAATTTACTGTCACTTGTTACTATGGAAAGTAATCCTCTGAGGGGCTTGTTCAGGGTATCTTCACCCCGACCAGTAGAGCAAAGAGTTCCTCCTCAACCTACTGAACCAATTAAAAATGAAATTCCTTATGAGTATCCTTCGGGTATGATAGAAAAACTGCTAGCTAATCCTTTTACAGGAGATGGAACAAAGCATCCTGATGAGCACCTAATATATGTGGATGAAGTTTGTGGATTATTTAAGCTTGCAGGTATACCCGATGATGTTGCTAAGAAGAAGGTCTTCCCTTTATCTTTGAAGGGAGATGCATTGACATGGTATAGGCTATGTGATGATACGAGATCATGGAACTATAGAAGATTGAAATTGGAATTTCATCAAAAGTATTACCCTATGCGTCTTGTTTATTGTGACCGCAATTATATATATAATTTTTGGCCTCGCGAAGGAGAAAGCATGGCTCAAGCTTGGGGGAGGCTTAAATCAATGTTATATTCATGCCCCTATCATGCGCTCCCAAGAGAAACAATCCTTCAAAAATTTTATGCTCGGCTTTCTGAAAATAATCGCACCATGCTCGATACTTCTTGTGCTGGCTCTTTTATGATGAAGACTATTGGATTTAGATGGGATTTATTGGATAGAATTAAACGCAACTCTGAAGATTGGGATCTCGACAAAGGTAAGGAGTCAGATATGACACCTAAGTTTGATTGTGTTAAGTCTTTTATGAATACCGATATTTTCCGTAAGTTTAGCACTAAATATGGACTTGATTTTGAGATAGTAGCTTCTTTCTGTGAATCTTTTGCTACTTATGTTGATCTCCCTAAGGAGAAGAGGTTTAAATATCATCCTCCCATAGAAGTAAAAGTAGCTGAACCAATTAAAGTTGAAGAAAATACTGTCACTTATAATGATCCTATTGTTCCTACTTGTTATGTTGAGAAACCACCTTTCCCTGTTAGGATAAAGGGTCATGCTAAAGCTTCAACTGTGGTTCGTAAAAGCAATATTAAAACATATACACCTCCTGAGCAAGTTAAAGTAGAACCTAATATTGCTATTGTTAAAGATCTCTTGTCTGATAATATTGATGGGCATGTTATTCAGTTCTGCGGTGAAACTGCTAGAATTGCTAAACCTTGTGCTAAAGATAAAAATAGACCTATGGTAGGCGTGCCTGTTATTTCTGTTAAAATAGGAGAACATTGTTATCATGGCTTATGTGATATGGGTGCTAGTGCTAGTGCAATACCTATTGACTTATACAAAGAAATTATGCATGACATTGCACCTGTTGAGTTAGAAGAAATTGATGTTACTATTAAACTTGCTAATAGAGATACTATTTCACCAATGGGAATTGTTAGAGATGTTGAAGTCTTGTGTGGGAAAACTAAATATCCTGCTGATTTTCTTGTTCTTGGTTCCCCACAAGATAGCTTTTGTCCCATTATATTTGGTAGACCCTTCTTAAATACTGTTAATGCTACCATAGATTGCACAAGGGATGTTGTTACTGTTGGCTTAGATGATATGACTCATGAGTTTAATTTCTCTAAATTTAGTAAACAACACCGTGAAGAAGAATTGCCTAGTAAGGATGAAATTATTGGTCTTGCTTCTATTGTCGTACCTCCTAGTGATCCTTTAGAACAATATTTGCTAGACCATGAGAATGATATGTTTATGAATGAAAGAAGGGAAATAGATGAAGTATTCTTTAAACAAGAACCTATTCCGAAACACAGTTTGCCTGTTGAAATCCTAGGGGATCCCCCTCCACCTAAGGGTGATCCCGTGTTTGAGCTTAAACCGTTGCCTGATAATCTTAAATATGCTTATCTTGATGAAAAGAAGATATATCCTGTTATTATTAGTGCTAACTTTTCAGAGCATGAAGAAGAAAGATTATTGAAAACTCTGAAGAAGCACCGTGCTGCTATTGTATATACTCTTGATGATCTTAAGGGCATTAGTCCCACTCTATGTCAACATAAAATAAATTTGGAAGCAGATGCCAAACCAGTTCATGATCCTCAACGACGTCTGAATCCTAAAATGAAAGAAGTGGTAAGAAAAGAAATACTAAAGCTTATGGAGGCAGGTATAATTTATCTCGTTGCTGATAGTCAGTGGGTAAGTCATGTTCATTGTGTCCCTAAGAAGGGAGGTATTACTGTTGTTCCTAATGATAAAGATGAATTGATTCCACAAAGAATTATTACAGGTTATAGGATGGTAATTGATTTCCGCAAATTAAATAAGGCTACTAAGAAAGATCATTGCCCCTTACCTTTTATCGATCAAATGCTAGAAAGATTATGCAAACATACACATTACTGCTTTCCAGATGGTTATTCTGGTTTCTCTCAAATACATGTGTCGGCTAAAGATCAATCAAAGACTACTTTTACATGCCCTTTTGGTACTTTTGCTTATAGATGTATGCCTTTTGGTTTATGTAATGCACCTGTTACCTTTCAAAGATGCATGATGGCTATATTCTCTGACTTTCATGAAAAGATTTGTGAGGTTTTCATGGACGACTTTTCCGTCTATGGATCTTCTTTTGATGATTGCTTGAGAAATCTTGATCGAGTTTTGCAGAGATGTGAAGAAACTAATCTTGTCTTGAATTGGGAAAAGTGCCACTTTATGGTTAATGAAGGTATTGTCTTGGGTCATAAAGTTTCTGAAAGAGGTATTGAAGTTGATAAAGCCAAGGTTGATGCTATTGAAAAGATGCCATGTCCCAAGGACATCAAAGGTATAAGAAGTTTCCTTGGTCACGCCGGATTTTATAGGAGGTTCATTAAGGACTTCTCAAAAAATTCTCGGCCTCTGACTAATTTATTACAAAAAGATATACCATTTGTCTTTGATGATGATTGTGTAGAAGCATTTGAAATACTAAATAAAGCATTAGTCTCTGCACCTATTGTTCAGCCACCTGATTGGAATTTACCCTTTGAAATTATGTGTGATGCTAGCGATTATGTTGTAGGTGCTGTTCTAGGGCAAAGAGTTGATAAGAAATTAAATGTTATCCATTATGCTAGTAAGACCCTAGACAATGCTCAAAGAAATTATGCTACTACTGAAAAAGAACTTTTAGCAGTTGTATTTGCTTGTGATAAGTTCAGACCTTATATTGTTGATTCTAAAGTAACTATCCACATTAATCATGCTACTATTAAATATCTTATGGAGAAGAAAGATGCTAAACCTAGACTTATTAGATGGGTTCTCTTACTACAAGAATTTGATTTGCATATTGTTGATAGAAAAGGAGCTGAGAACCCCGTTGCAGACAACTTATCTAGGTTAGAGAATGTTCTTGATGACCCACTACCTATTGATGATAGCTTTCCTGATGAACAATTAAATGTCATAAGTACTTCTCATAGTACCCCTTGGTATGCTGATTATGCTAATTACATAGTTGCTAAATTTATACCACCTAGCTTCACATACCAACGAAAGAAAAAGTTCTTCTATGATTTGAGACATTTCTTTTGGGATGACCCACATCTTTATAAAGAAGGAGTAGATGGTGTTATTAGACGTTGTGTACCTGAGCATGAACAAGAACAGATCCTACGCAAGTGCCACTCCGAAACTTATGGAGGACACCACGCGGGAGATAGAACTGCACATAAGGTATTGCAATCCGGTTTTTATTGGCCTACTCTCTTCAAGGATGCCCGTAAGTTTGTCCTATCTTGTGATGAATGTCAAAGAATTGGTAATATTAGTAGACGTCAAGAAATGCCTATGAATTATTCACTTGTTATTGAACAGTTTGATGTTTGGGGCTTTGACTATATGGGACCTTTTCCTGCCTCTAATGGATATGCACATATTTTAGTTGCTGTTGATTACGTTACTAAGTGGGTAGAAGCTATTCCAACTAGTAGTGCTGATCATAACACTTCTATTAAAATGCTTAAAGAAGTTATTTTTCCGAGGTTTGGGGTCCCTAGATATTTAATGACTGATGGTGGTTCACATTTTATTCATGGTGCTTTCCGTAAAATGCTTGCTAAATATGACGTCAATCATAGAATTGCATCTCCGTATCACCCACAGTCTAGTGGTCAAGTAGAATTGAGTAATAGGGAACTCAAATTAATTTTGCAAAAGACTGTCAATAGGTCTAGAAAGAATTGGTCCAAGAAACTTGATGATGCATTATGGGCCTATAGAACTGCATATAAAAATCCTATGGGTATGTCTCCGTATAAAATGGTATATGGAAAAGCATGTCACTTACCTCTCGAACTAGAACATAAGGCATATTGGGCTATTAAAGAGCTCAATTATGATTTCAAACTTGCCGGTGAAAAGAGGTTATTTGATATTAGCTCTCTTGATGAATGGAGAACCCAAGCTTATGAAAATGCCAAGTTGTTTAAAGAAAAGGTTAAAAGATGGCATGACAAAAGGATACAAAAGCGTGAGTTTAATGTAGGTGATTATGTATTGCTATACAACTCTCGTTTAAGATTTTTTGCAGGTAAACTTCTCTCTAAATGGGAAGGCCCCAATGTTATCGAGGAGGTCTATCGTTCTGGTGCCATAAAAATCAACAACTTCGAAGGCACAAATCCAAAGGTGGTAAACGGTCAAAGAATCAAACATTATATCTCAGGTAATCCCATAAATGTTGAAACCAATATTATTGAAACCGTAACCCCGGAGGAATACATAAGGGACACTTTCCAGAACATTTCAGACTCTGAAAAGGAATAGGTATGTGGTACGGTAAGTAAACCGATTCCAAAACAGTTTTTAAGGCAATATTTCTCCGTTTTGGAATATTTATAAAAATAGAAAATCAAGTAGAAGTCTGGGAAGGACACGAGGGCCCCACGAGGGTGGAGGGCGCGCCCTACCCCCCTGGGCGCGCCCCCTACCTCGTGAGCACCTCGTGTGCCTTCCGGACTCTGTTTTCTTGCATGATACGTATTTTGGTCGGTAAAAATTCATTATATATTCTCCCGAAGGTTTTGACTCCTGTATCATGCAATTATCCTCTGTTTTTGTTTCGAGCTGTCCCGCTGAAGATTAGATCAACATGTCTTCCCAGGATTCGGAAGGAGAAAGCTATGTGGATGATTACTTAGCTAATCCTAAGGTCTATGGAGATGTGGAGCACGATGGTTGGACCACGGAGGAAGAAGAGGACTATGAACCTAATGGGAAGGAGGAGACGAGCTCAGATGAAGATGAAGCCCCATTACCTCAACCTAGGGATATGCACGTGGAGTTCAAAAATTCAAGTCTCCCTGATAGGGTAAAGAAACCAAAATTCGAATTTATCCCTTTTCATCTCTTGCAGGAAAATAAGCAAGACCTATGCAAAAAGATATTAACCCTGGAGTGGGAGATTGATGATCTGAGGGACCAAAATGCCGTCCTCAAGCGTAAATTAAGGGAGAAGTCTATGCCATCAACTAAGTCAACATCACCTCCATCTTCACCAACCAAGGAGATATAATAACATGGGTATGGGAACTCCCCTTGGCAACCGCCAAGCTTGGGGGAGGTGCCCGGGTATCGTATCACAATCACAACTCCTATCTTTACCTTTTTCCTTAGTTCGATCCTGTTAGTAGTATTTTGATCTAGTAGAATAAAGTTTATGGCATGATCTAGTTTTGAGTTTTGCCTTATGATCTCTCTATGTAATCGAGTCCGTGAGCTATATAATAAAGATTAGTGTTGAGTCAAGGGCTTGATTTTCTTGCTATGATCGTGGGTGAATAAAAGAAAAGATAAAAAGCATAAGAAGAAACAAAAGTTCATATTGATCTTATTGATAGTAATGACTTCACATAGAAAGAGTGTGACCATTAAAAGTTGTTGGGAGTTGGCAGACATAGCTTTGTTCATCGTTGCAATTAATAGGAAGTAGTAAGGAAAGAGAGGTTTCACATATAAATATACTATTATTGACATCTTTTATGATTGGGAGCACTCATCAAAATATGACATGCTAAAGAGTTGATGTTGGACAAGGAAGACAATGTAATGGGTTATGTTTCCTTATATCTGAGATAAAGTATGTTGTCATGGATCATCCAACATGTTGAGCTTGCCTTTCCCCCTCATGCTAGCCAAATTCTCAGCACCAAGTAGAGATACTACTTGTGCTTCCAAATACCCTTAAACCAGTTTTGCCATGAGAGTCCACCATATCTACCTATGGATTGAATAAGATCCTTCGAGTAAGTTGTCATCGGTGCAAAGCAATAAAAATTGCTCTAAATATGTATGATTAGTGTGGGAGAAATAAGCTTTATAAAATCTTGTGATGTGGAAGTAATAAAAGCGACGGACTGCATAATAAAGGTTCATATCACAAGGGGAAATATAAAGTGACGCTCTTTCGCATTAAGATTTTGTGCATCCAACCATAAAAGCGCATGGCAACCTCTACTTCCATCTGCGAAGGGCCTATCTTTTATTATTATCTTTTACCTTATGCAAGAGTCATGGTGATCTTCACCTTTCCTTTTTACATTTTATCCTTTGGCAAGCACAATGTGTTGGAAAGATCATGATAGATATATCTAATTGGATGTAGGGGGGCATGAGTTACTATTGTTGACATTACCCTCGAGGTAAAAGGTTGTGGGGCGAAACTATAAGTCCCTATCTTTCTCTATGTCCGATTAAAACTCCGTAGCCACAAGTATTGCGTGAGTGTTAGCAATTATGAAGGACTAGATGATAGTTGAGTATGTGGACTGGCTTTTTAGCTCTGACATAGACTCTTTTTCTGATGTTATGATAAATTGCAATTGCTTCAATGACTGAGGTTATAGTTGTTGGTTCTCAATAAGGTTTCTGATTCATACTTTTGCATTGTGAATAGATCATCACTTGAACATAAGTAATCATATGACAATATCTATATATGTTGCTGTTATGAGAATAATCATGATGCCTTCATGTCCATATTTTATTCTTATCGACGCCTCTACCTCTAAACATGGGGACATATTTATTGTTATCGGCTTTCGCTTGAGGACAAGCGAGGTCTAAGCTTGGGGGAGTTGATACGTCCATTTTGCATCATGCTTTTATATCGATATTTATTGCATTATGGGCTGTTATTTCACATTATGTCACAATACTTATGGCTATTCTCTCTTATTTTACAAGGTTTACATAAGGAGGGAGAATGCCGGCAGCTAGAATTCTGGGCTAGAAAAGGAGCAAATATTAGAGACCTATTCTGCACAACTCCAAAAGTCCTGAAACTCCACGGAATACCTTATAATAAATAATGAAAAATCCTTGCCAAAGATGAAGACCAGGGGGCCCACACCCTGTCCACGAGGGTGGGGGTGCCCCCCCTAGGGCGCGCCCCCTACCTCGTGGGCCCCCTAGTGGCTCTCCGATGACCATCTTCTGCTATATGAAGTCTTTCGTCAAGAAAAAAAGGAGAAGCAACCTTTCGGGATGAAACTCCACCGCCACGAGGCGGAACCTTGGCGGAACCAATCTAGGGCTCTGACAGAGCTGTTCTGCCGGGGAAACTTCCCTCCCGGAGGGGGAAATCATCGCCATCATCATCACCAACGCTCCTCTCATCAGGAGAGGGCAATCTCCATCAACATCTTCATCAGCACCATCTCATCTCAAAACCCTAGTTCATCTCTTGTATCCAATTCTTGTCTCCAAGTCCGGGATTGGTGCTAGTAGGTTGCTAGTAGTGTTAATTACTCCTTGTAGTTGATGCTAGTTGGTTTAATTGGTGGAAGATCATATGTTCAGATCCTTTATGCATATTATTACCCCTCTGATTATGAACATGAATATGCTTTGTGAGTAGTTACGTTTGTTCCTAAGGACAAGGGAGAAGTCTTGCTATTAGTAGTCATGTGAATTTGGTATTCGTTCGATATTTTGATGAAATGTATGTTGTCTAGCCTCTAGTGGTGTTATGTGAACGTCGACTACATAACACTTCACCATTATTTGGGCCTAGAGGAAGGCATTGGGAATTAATAAGTAGATGATGGGTTGCTAGAGTGACAGAAGCTTAAACCCTAGTTTATGCGTTGCTTCGTAAGGGGCTGATTTGGATCCATATGTTTCATGCTATGGTTAGGTTTACCTTAATAATTTTGTTGTAGTTGTGGATGCTTGAAATAGAGGTTAATCATAAGTGGGATGCTTGTTCAAGTAAGAACAGCACCCAAGCAATGGTCCACCCACATGTCAAATTATCAAAGTACCGAACGCGAATCATATGAATGTGATGAAAACTAGCTTGACAATATTCCCATGTGTCCTCGGGAGCGCTTTTCCTTATATAAGAGTTTGTCCAGGCTTGTCCTTTGCTACAAAAAGGATTGGGACACCTTGCTGCACTTTATTTACTTTTGTTACTTGTTGCTTATTACAAATTATCTTATCACAAAACTATCTGTTACCACTTATTTCAGTACTTGCAGAGAATACCTTGCTGAAAACCGCTTATCATTTCCTTCTGCTCCTCGTTGGGTTCGACACTCTTACTTATCGAAAGGACTACGATAGATCCCCTATACTTGTGGGTCATCATTGCGCGACTAATAAATGACATGATTTTTGTTCACTCGTTACTCCTAGCGGGATCTAGACTGGCCCCACAAATCAATACTAGTCTTTTCTGCGCACTTTGTCCTCACTCGTGCGCACCCGGGTGCAACTTCCCGGTCAGTCACCCATCCTAAAATTACTCCAAGCTGAGCATGCTTAACTTTGGGGTTCTGTCCAAATGGGCTTCCGGAAAAGAAGGAATACCTTATTGATATGAGTAGTCTATGATCCCTATTAAGCCAGGGTATCACATACACCCCCACTCAGAGGAACCGACGTCCTCGTCGGGCCACAAGAACATTCCCTCTTCACATACGTCTGTGCTTCCAGTCCGGCACATGTGCCATGCCGTGTGCCACGACGGGTCACAAAAGTCATGCACAACATGACCGCGCACCTGTCCGCAAACATCCGTGTAACCTCGAGGTTCGGCTCTGATACCAACTTGTAATGCCCCAGACACACCCGCCGGTGGTCGTTACTCCTGGCGGGATCTAGACTGGCCTCACAAATCAATACTAGTCTTTTTTGCGCACTTTGTCCTCACTCGTGCGCACCCGGGAGCAACTTCCCGGTCGGTCACCCATCCTGAAATTACTCCAAGCTGAGCACGCTTAACTTTGAGTTCTGTCCGAATGGGCTTCCGAAAAAGAAGGAATTCCTTATTGATATGAGTAGTGTATCATCCCTATTAAGCCAGGCTATCACATCATATCTCCTGTCCAACCGAATTTTAGGTTAATCTCTCTGTACCAAACGCCCTCCTTGAAGGCGCAGACTGCTTGGTGTTGTGATACATTCTCCACTGTGTGATGAAGAGTGGTCCACCTCTGGATGTAAGCTCTTAAGGTTTCATTCGGTTTCTGGATGCGATGCTGTAATTCAGTCAGCCCTGCAGGCCATTTGCAAGTGCCCTCAAATGTCCAGACAAGCACTCGGGCTAACTCTTCCCAACTGAAGATACTACCAGGAGCCAACTGATTCAACCAAGTGATAACTCACAAGTATAGGGGATCGCAACAGTTTTCGAGGGTAGCGTATTCAACCCAAATTTATTGATTCGACACAAGGGGAGCCAAAGAATATTCTCAAGTATTAGTAGTTGAGTTGTCAATTCAACCACACCTGAAAGACTTAATATCTACAGCAAAGTATTTAGTAGCAAAGTAGTATGGAAGTAACGGTAACGGTGGCAAAAGTAACAGTAGTAGTTTTTGTAGCAATCGTAATAGTGGCAACGGAAAAGTAACTAAGCAAAGACAATATGTGAAAAGCTCGTAGGATATGGATCAATGATGGATAATTATGTCGGATGTGATTCCTCATGCAACAGTTATAACATAGGGTGACACAGAACTAGCTCCAGTTCATCAATGTAATGTAGGCATGTATTCCGAATATAGTCATACGTGCTTATGGAAAAGAACTTGCATGACATCTTTTGTCCTACCCTCCCGTGGCAACGGGGTCCTATTGGAAACTAAGGGGTATTTAGGCCTTCTTTTAATAGAGTACCAGACCAAAGCATTAGCACTTAGTGAATACATGAACTTCTCAAACTACGGTCATCACCGGGAGTGGTCCCGATTATTGTCACTTTGGGGTTGCGGGGTCATAACACATAGTAGGTGACTATTGACTTGCAAGATAGGATCAAGAACTCACATATATTCATGAAAACATAATAGGTTCAGATATGAAATCATGGCACTCGGGCCCTAGTGACAAGCATTAAGCATAGCAAAGTCATAGCAACATCAATCTTAGAACATAATGGATACTAGGGATCAAACCCTAACAAAACTAACTCGATTACATGGTAAATCTCATCCAACCCATCACCGTCCAGCAAGCCTACGATGAGATTTCTCACGCACGACGGTGAGCATCATGAAATTGGTGATGGAGGATGGTTGTTGATGATGATTGTGACGGATTCCCTCTCCGGAGCCCCGAACGGACTCCAGATCAGCCCTCCCGAGGAAGATTAGGGCTTGGCGGCGGCTCCGTATTGTAAAACGTGATGAATCCTTCTCTCTGATTTTTTTTCTCCTCGAAAGTGAATATATGGAGTTGGGGTTGAGGTCGGTGGAGTCCCAGGGGGCCACGAGGCAGGGACGCACCCTACACCCTCGTGGACAGGGTGTGGGCCCCTGATGCTGATTATTTCGCCAATATTTTTCATTAATTCCAACACGTGTCTCAGTAGATTTTCAGGTCATTCCAAGAACTTTTATTTCTGCACAAAAATAACACCATGGCAGTTCTGCTGAAAACAGTGTTAGTCTGAGTTAGTTCCATTCAAATCATGCAAGTTAGAGTCCAAAACAAGGGCAAAAGTGTTTGGAAAAGTAGATACATTGGAGACGTATCAACTCCCCCAAGCTTAAACATTTGCTTGTCCTCAAGCAATTCAGTTGACAAACTAAAAGTGATAAAGAAAAACTTTTACAAACTCTGTTTGATCTTGTTGTTACAAATATGTAAAGCCAACATTCAAGTTTAACCATATTCACAATAATATAGGTCTCATGTTTACTCATATCAATGGCATAATCAACTAGCGAGGAATAATAATGAATCTCGGATGACAACACTTTCTCCAAACAATCATACCATGATATAACAAGATGGTATCTCGCAAGCCCTTTGTGAGACCGCAAAACATAAATGCTGAGCACCCCTGAAGATCAAGGACTGACTAGACATTGTAATTCATGGTAAAAGAGATCCAGTCACAGTCACACTCAATGTAAATTAATAGCAATGCATGCGAATGACAGGGGTGCTCTCCAGCTGGTGCTTTTTAATAAGAGGATGATGACTCGACATAAAAGTAAATAGATCGTCCCTTCACAGAGGGGAGCAGGGATTTGCAGAGGTTCCAGAGCTCGAGTTTTAATATAGAGATAAATAATATTTTGAGTGGCATACTTTCATTGTCAACATAACAACCAAGAGATCTCGATATCTTCCATGCTACACACATTATAGGCGGTTCCCAAACAGGATGGTAAAGTTTATACTCCCCCACCACCAACAAACATCAATCCATGGCTTGTCCGAAACAACGGGTGTCGGCCAACTAACAACAATCCTGGGGAGTTTTGTTTGCAATTATTTTGATTTGATTTGAGCATGGGACTGGGCATCCCGGTTACCAGCCATTTTCTCATGAATGATGAGCGGAGTCCACTCATCGTGAGAATAACCCACCTAGCATGGAAGATATAGACAGCCCTAGTTGATACATGAGCTATTCGAGCATACAAAACATAATTTCATTTGAAGGTTTAGAGTTTGGCACATACAAATTTACTTGGAACGGCGGGTAAATACATATAGGAAGGTATGGTGGACTCATATGGAATAACTTTGGGGTTTATGGAAGTGGATGCACAAGCAGTATTCCCGCTTAGTACAAGTGAAGGCTAGAAAGAGACTAGGAAGCGACCAACTAGAGAGTGACAACAATCATGGACATGCATTAAGATTAATCAACAATGAGTGCAAGCATGAGTAGGATATAAATCACCATGAACATAAATATCGTGGAGGCTATGTTAATTTTGTTTCAACTACATGCGTGAACATGTGCCAAGTCAAGCCACTCGAATCGTTCAAAGGAGGATACCACCCTATCATACCACATCACAACCATTTTAATAGCATGTTGGCACACAAGGTAAACCATTATAAACTCCTAGCTAATTAAGCATGGCATGGGCAACTATAATATCTAATTGTCATTGCAAACATGTTTCATTCATAATAGGCTGAATCAGGAACGATGAACTAATCATATTTACAAAAACAAGATAGGTCGAGTTCATACCAGCTTATCTCATCTCATTCAGTCCATCATATATCGTAATTATTGCCTTTCACTCGCACGACCGAACGGTGTGGATAATAATAATAGTGTACGTGCATTGGACTAAGCTGGAATCGGCAAGCATTTTATACAAGGGAGTGATACGTCTCCAATGTATCTATATTTTTTATTGTTCCATGCTATTATATTATCTATTTTGGATGTTAATGGTCTTATTTTTACACTTTTATATTATTTTTGGGACTAACCTATTAACTGGAGGCCCGGCCCAAATTATTGTTTTTTGCCTATTTTAGAGTTTCGCCGGAAAAATATCAAACGGAGTCCAAACGGAATGAAACCTTCGGGCGCGTTATTTTTGGAACAAACGTGATCCAGGAGACTTGGAGTGGATGTCAAGAAACAATCGAGGAGGCCACGAGGCAGGGGGCGCACCCACCCCCTGGACGCGCCCTCCACCCTCATGGGCCCCTTGTTGCTCCACCGACCTACTTCTTCCTCTTATATATATCCATATACCCCGCAAACATCCAGGACCACCACGAAAACCTAATTCCATCGCCGCAACCTTTTGTACCCAAGAGATCCCATCTTGGGGCCTTTTCCGGAGCTCTGCCGGAGGGGGCATTGATCATGGAGGGCCTCTACATCAACTCCATGGCCCCTCCGATGATGTGTGAGTAGTTTACTTCAGACCTTCGGGTCCATAGCTAGTAGCTAGATGGCTTCTTCTCTCTCTTTGGATCTCAATACAAAGTTCTCCTCGATTCTCTTGGAGATCTATTCAATGTAATCTTCTTTTGCGGTGTGTTTGTCGAGATCCGATGAATTGTGGGTTTATGATCCAGATTATCTATGAACTATATTTGAATCTTCTCTGAATTCTTTTATGTATGATTGGTTTATCTTTGCAAGTCTCTTTGAAGTATCAGTTTGGTATGGCCTACTAGATTGATCTTTCTTGCAATGGGGAAGTGCTTAGCTTTGCGTTCAATCTTGCGGTGCTCGATCCCAGTGACAGAAAGGGAAACGACACGTATTGTATTGTTGCCATCGAGGATAAAAAGATGGGGTTTATATCATATTGCATGAGTTTATCCCTCTACATCATGTCATCTTGCTTAAGGTGTTACTATGTTCTTATGAACTTAATACTCTAGATGCATGCTGGATAGCGGTCGATGTGTGGAGTAATAGTAGTAGATGCAGAATCGTTTCGGTCTACTTGTCACGGACGTGATGCCTATATACATGATCATGCCTAGATATTCTCATAATTATTCGCTTTTCTATCAATTTCTCGACAGTAATTTGTTCACCCACCATAATACTTATGCTATCTTGAGAGAAGACACTAGTGAAACCTATGGCCCCCGGGTCTATTCTCCATCATACAAGTTTCCAATCTATTTTATTTTGCAATCTTTACTTTCAATCTATATCATAAAAATACCAAAAATATTTATCTTATTATTATCATCTCTATCAGATCTCACTCTTGCAAGTGGCTATGAAGGGATTGACAACCCCTTTATCGCGTTGGTTGCGAGGTTCTTATTTGTGTGTAGGTACGAGGTGACTCGCGCGTGGTCTCCTACTGGATTGATACCTTGGTTCTCGAAAACTGAGGGAAATACTTACGCTGCTTTACTGCACCACCCTTTCCTCTTCAAGGGAAGACCAACGCAGTGCTCAAGAGGTAGCAAGAAGGATTTCTGGCGCCGTTGCCAGGGAGATCTACGCCAAGTCAAGACATACCAAGTACCCATCACAACTCTTATCCTTCGCATTACATTATTTGCCATTTGCCTCTCGTTTTCCTCTCCCCCACTTCACCCTTGCCGTTTTATTCGCCCTCTCTTTTCCGCTCGCCTTTTTTCGCTTGCCTTGTCGTTATGGCTAGTCCTTTATCTACTCCCTTCTCTCCCGAGAATGAAGTTCTTAATTTTAAACAAAGGGAGGGAGAAAATCTAAAAGATGCTTGGTATAGAATTTGCAATACGCAAAATAGATCTACTAGGAAGCAATCTACTTCTGTTCTTCTTCGCAATTTTTATGTAGGCATCACACCTTGGAATAGATATATTCTTGATACCATTACCGGAGGAAATTTCTTGGGTAGGCATACTTTTGATTCTTATAATGCTATGATAGATTTGTTTGGCCCACCACCTCTTTTGGTTAATGGAACTACTTTAACTTTGGAACATGTGATGCAAAGGCTTGAAATTATTGAAAATAAAGTTGCTACCATAGAGTTGATTGAAAATTTGGATAGAAAGATCCACAACCAAGTTACCCAATAGGGATCTAAGGTAGGAGTGGCTCTTAAATTTTTTAAAGAAAAGGAACCTATGGTTAATGAAAAGATAGATCAAGATTCCACTAGAATTGATAAAATTGAGGATATTATTACCAACCTAGGATCTGCCTTTTCTTCCGTGAAAAACACTCCTTCTAATGCTAAGATTGCCAAATTGATGTATGTTCCTAAAATTAAGGGTGAAACTTCTAGTAAGGGAAATGCGGACCTCAAATCCATAAGTGTTCACCCCAACGCTATCCTTAAGGAACCTTTTGCTACAAATGTTTTTCTTGATTTTGTGCCTAGGATTTTGATTATTAATAAAAATAAAGAGACTCCTAGGGGTTATAGGTGTCTTATTGAAGAATTGACTACCAAACATGGCAATACCTAGATCTATCCTTGCTTTTATGCCTAGCTAGGGGCGTTAAACGATAGCGCTTGTTGGGAGGCAACCCAATTTTATTTTTATTCCTTGATTTTTGCTCCTGTTTAGTAATAAATAATTTATATAGCCTCTGTTTTGGTTGTTTTTTTGTGTTTAGTTAGTGTTTGTGCCAAGTAGAACCGTTGAGAAGACTTGGGGAAAGTCTTTTTCATCCTGCTGTCAAAAACAGAAACTTTAGCGCTCACGAGAATTGCTGCCATTTTTTATTGGAGAGTGTTATTTAGTTAATTTTTTTGCATATGATTAATAGATAAATTACTCACGTCCAGCAATTTATTTTAGAATTTTTGGGGTTCCAGAAGTTTGCGTTAGTTACAGATTACTACAGACTGTTCTGTTTTTGACAGATTCTGTTTTTTGTGTGTTGTTTGCTTATTTTAATGAATCTATGGCTAGTAAAAGAGTTTATAGAACCATAGAGAAGTTGGAAAACAGTAGGTTTAACACCAATATAAATAAATAGTGAGTTCATTACAGTACCTTGAAGTGGCGTTTTGTTTTCTTTCGCTAATGGAGCTCACGAGATTCTTTTGTTAAGTTTTGTGTTGTGAAGTTTTCAAGTTTTGGGTAAAGATTTGATGGATTATGGAACAAGGAGTGGCAAGAGCCTAAGCTTGGGGATGCCCATCGCACCCCAAGGTAAAATACAAGGACACCAAAAAGCCAAAGCTTGGGGATGCCCCGGAAGGCATCCCCTCATTTGTCTTCGTTCATCGGTAACTTTACTGGGAGCTATATTTTTATTCGCCACATGATATGTGTTTTGCTTGGAGCGTCTTGTATGATTTGAGTCTTTTCTTTTGAGCTTACCACAATCATTCTTGTTGTACACACCTTTTGAGAGGGACACACATGAATTAGAATTTATTAGAATACTCTATGTGCTTCACTTATATCTTTTGAGCTATATAGTTTTTCCTCTAGTGCTTCACTTATATCTTTTAGAGCACGGTTGTTGGTGTAAAAAAATAGGGGCGCATCTTTGTACCCCTTTTCCCTGTGCATGGGCAGTCAGAGTCGCGCCCACGGCCACACCAAGCAGAACAAGGGAGGTGAGCCAAGGTAAGATCGAAGCCCAAGACAATCAAAGCAACGCCAAGGCCAAGACCACAAAGAGCAGAGGGACGAAGCAAGTTCCCCCGGCAAGACCCTTGCCGGGTGGCCTCAGCGGCCCCGGCAAGACTCTTGCCGGGACAGCTCTCCCCACACCAACAGAGCGAGCCACCCTTGAGCCCACGGCCCCAGTACCATCATCAGCGTGGGGCCAGGGCTCGGGAAGGCACCCCTGTGGTGGCATGAAGATCTTTGTGAAGACATATTCAAGATCAGATTAGAAGACGACGATTCTAGGCAAGATCCTTGCCAAGGAAGGCCACCAGACCCCCGGCAAGATCCTTGCCGGGGACGACAACATGCCACGGCGAGACCCTTGCCGGGCCACCCGGCAAGGCCCTCGTCAAAGACGTCGGCAAGGCCACCGCCAAGCCCACGTCAACCAAGCTTCCACCGCCGTTCACATGCAGCTGCCAGCCCAACCAGCCGGGCGGGCACCTGCGCGGCAACATGCAGCTCCCAGGCCAACTCATCAAGCGCCTGCGTGGCGGCATGCATATCTTCGTGAAGGCTCCACCACCGCGCCAACTCAGCTGCCTGCCTGCCTACATGGCACCGCACGCGTCCCTGGCCGAGGCACGTGTCAAAGCGAGGAGGAGCTGCGACGGACGGGACGGGCCTCGCCCCCGTCCCCGATAAAGTAAGAGGACACCTAAGTGATGCATTAAATGCATCTTGTCCTCTAATACGAGGGATAACCTCGTGCCACTGTAGACCTTTCCACCTCCTGTGTGCCACTGTGGCAACCCCTTTTTTCCTATAAAAGGAGGCCCGAGGCAATGAGGAGAGGGATTCGGCTCTTTCGAACGATACGCTGACCACAGCTAGTTCGAGAGCTCAAGAACTCTCAGAAATACACCCACCAAAGCAGGACTAGGGTTTTACGCATCCTCGTGGCCCGAACCTGGGTAAACGATCCTTGTGCTGTCTACTAGCCCTACTCTCCTTGCAACCCTGCGCCCCGGCAACCGTAGTAGGGATTCTTGTGATCCCATAGGTGTCGTTCCACACCGACATCCTTGGCGCGCCAGGTAGGGGTGCGCGATTGTGAGAATCTTGTCTAGTAGTTAGCCTAGGAGTTCTTCACCGCCATGGCCCCTAAGAAGAGGACGGCCACGGCGGTCGGTTCATTGGGAGCCGAACGACCCGTGCCGGTGCGGACGAGCAGCGAACCGGTCGTAGACAGGACCCGGGCCGCGGCCCGCGAGCACCAGCATCGCCCGGGCAGTTGGAGCCTGGCGAGCGGCGTCGTTCGCGCGCCATACGACCAGCCACACAATGACGGACCCTAGGACGGAGCTGGGGCCCCCGCAGGTGGCACGGGGCCCTCCAGGGGCGTCGTTGTGCCGACTCCGGGCGGCGCGGTGACCTCCAGGACGCCTACACCGGCGACCACCACGCGTTCTTCCCATGGTGTGTGCGCCGAGCAGCGTCACCACGATGGTGACCCTGGGAACCGCCGTGGGAAGAGCCCTGTGCGTCATCGGCAAGATGAGGGGGTTCAGCACGCTCACCGAAGCGCTGACGAAAATGGCGCGCAGCCGCTGGGTCGTGACGGAGCTCCTTCTAACGTAGTTAGAATTCAAAGCGCGCCGCGATCCACGCAGCTGTCGCCACCGCCCACGCCAGCGGAAGCTTTGGCACGCACACAACTGCTCCTCGACTTCCCTCCTGCTGCAGAGAAGCTCGACAAGTGGAGGGCCACCATCCGGAGCCTCGTCGCTGTCGCAAACAAAGATGATCCGTGACCGGCAGGGCCCTCGGGCCGGCGCTCCACCGAGCCACCACATGCTGGCGCTGGGAGAACCGGGGGAGCTACGGCCATGGTGCACTCTCCTCCTCCTCGCCAGCCGCCGCGGGCGTCGGCCCATCGCGATGACGCTTGTGATAACATCTCCATAGCGTCGTCCGACCCGTGGACCCTCCGCGACCAGCGCCAGGTCCTTCAGGAGCGAGCTCACGAAGACGCTCGAACCACTGTCGAGCGCCAGCGCGAAACACGCCGCCAGTCGGACAAGCGGGTGGGACCCGCTATGGACCACCCGACACCGGGGGGCCTGGCGGCCTACCTTACGAGGTGGGCTGCCCGGCTTTTACCCGTGAGCTGAGGCAGTTCCAGTGGCCGTCCCACTGCATGTTCAAGCCCGACGTCGACGAGAAGTACACTGGCAAGACCCACCCGTCCGAGTTCCTCAGCATCTACACCATCGTGATGCGGGCCGCTGGGGCTCGCGACGACAAGGTGCTTGCCAACTATTTCTCGCTGGCGCTCAAGCCCAATGTGATGTCTTGGTTGATGCACTTGCCGGCGGATTCCATTTCTTCCTGGTCAGATATGTGCCATGAGTTCGTTGGCGCCTTCATAGGAGGCCACCAAGCTCATGGCCAGGCCAGTGATCTGTATATCATTCCCTAGAAGGAAGGGGAGACCCTGCGCAAGTACATCCAGAGATTCAGCCGGGTGCAGTACAACATCCCCGACGTTCATCCCGCTGCTGTGATTAGCGTGTTCCACCAGAACGTATGCAATTGCAAGATGCGCGAGGAGCTGGCGATGACCAAGGTTAAGGATGTGGCCGAGCTCTACGTTCTGGCTGATAGGTGCGCCCGGGCTGAAGAGGGAAGGAAGTACCCCGGCGAAGACGCCGGCGCGGAAACCGACTCTACTGATGAAGACGCCACCACCCCGACGAAGAAGAGTCGGCGTCGCAACAGGAAACGCAAAGGCAAGGCAGTGCTTGCTGTTGAGGGATCTGACGATACCGGTGCCGGCAAGAAGGTCAAGGCAGACGCCCCCGGCAAGGACATTACCGGGTGCGCCACCTGCCGGGCCCTGGCGGCTACCGACAAGCCAGGAAGCTCCGGCAAGCAATACTACAAGATCCACTGCACCAAGGGCCACGACCTCCAGAACTGCCGACAAGTCAAGCTGCTTGCTGAGAAGCAAAAGGCTGAGTACGAAAGGCGGGACAAGGAGAAGGACCAGGACGGTGCTGAGGGATCCAACAAGAAGCGTGGCAGCCAAGGAGGCCGCCCCGGCAAGGACAACCAGCAAGAGAGGCCCGCCCGGGGCCGCGACAAGAAACAAGAAGACGACGATCACGACGAGGGCGGCGAGTCTGGTGAGCAAGGGTTCCAGAAGGCTACGGAGGCCATGTGCGTCGATGGCGGTGCCTCACTGCATACCTCTCACCGCCAGCTCAAGCAGTGGGCGCGTGAGATTACAGAAGCAGAGTCGTCGTTCGACGCTCAGAAGCCACTGAAGTGGTCCAGCACGCCCCTCATCTTTGACGCCGAGGACCACCCTGACCGCACTACCGTGGTCGGGTGTTTGCCATTGTTGGTCTTGCCAACAATACGCAACCTCAGGGTGAACAAGATGTTGGTTGACGGCGGGGCCGGCCTGAACCTGATCTCGCCTGTCGTGATCAAAAGGTTGCAAATCCCTGATGGAGACCTCGAGGAAATGGGCACGTTTCAAGGGGTAAATCCGGGGAGGAGCCAACCGAAGGGAAAGGTCACACTGCCCGTGACATTTGGAGGAGAGTTAAACTACAGGACGGAGAGGATCGTCTTCGACGTGGCCGAGATCCCCTTACCCTACAACGGGATCCTCGGCCGCCCGACATTGGCCAAGTTCATGGTGGCGTCACACTACACCTACAACATGCTAAAGATGCCCGGGCCGTTGACCATCATCTCTGTCCCCTCCGACAAGAAGGATGCGCTGATCTGCGCCAACCAACTCTACCAGGAAGCAGTTGCAGCAGCTGCCTTCAAGGCACCTGCTCCTGCCGCTGACGGCCCGGGAGGGAAAAAAGGAGCCCGGCAAGACCTCTCACACCCACTCCGGCAAGCGCACCTCCTCGGAGTGTTGTGCTACCATTGAGGACGTGCCAGAGAGCTCTACCGACAAGAGCAAGAGATCCAGAGCCGAGCCACCGTAGACCAAGAAGGTGCCCGTCGGGGAGGATGGCACGGGAGGGGCCTTCATCATAGGCTCCACCCTCGACAGCAAATAGGAAGGCGTGCTCGTCACCTTCCTGCAGGAAAATCGAGTTGCCGGCGGTTCTTTGGTCGATCTGGATGACGCCAAATCGAGCCACCGGCCAGACGCCTTTTGCCCTGGTATACGGGGCAGAAGCAGTTCTCCCCACGGAACTCATATACGGGTCACCTCGAGTGCTCGCTTATGATGAGCTTGAGCAAGAGCCGTTGCGCCAAGATGACGCGACACTCCTTGAGGAAGATCGTCTTCGGGCGGCTGTGAGAGTAGCGCGCTACCAGCAAGCCTTGCGCCGCTATCATAGCCGCAAGGTTCATGCCCGAAGCCTTGAGGAAGGTGACCTTGTTCTTCGACGCATTCAGTCGGCCAAGAATTCCAACAAGTTTACACCAAAGTGGGAAGGCCCTTATTGGGTAATGCGAGTCACCAGGCCTGGCGCAGTCCGCCTGGAGACCGAAGATGCCGTCCCAGTGAGCAACTCCTGGAACATCGAGCATCTTCGCAAGTTTTACCCGTAAGGCGCGGCTTGCCGGGCCTCCCGGCAAGCCACCTTTTGTACAAGCTTTGCCGACAAGGCATGTGCCCCTTTGTACAAAGCCAGGCGTAGACCCTGAGCATAAATAAATGAAGCGCTGGCGCCCTAAGTTATAGCATGCATGCTAGGTCGAGTCTCTTCCTTGGTTAGGGTTGATAGTGCTTAGCGGCGACTAACCCCTAGCCTAGAGGTCGAGTGCGCGTCTGTCTGTTCCTTTTCTATCCTCCTTTGGTTCGTAGGGCACATGAGCACTTCTGCTGAGCTACTCAGAAAGAAGGAAACGGACCAGCGCCCGCAGGCTTACAAACTAAAAAAGAGATAAGATGCCCGTAATCCCTTTCTTGTCCCTCTCCTCAGGAGGCGGGTCAAGGAGGCGAAAGGGCAAAAGGGGCGCCTAGGCGAGCTACGAGCAGCAGAAAGCACCAAGAGAACATCTCGGTGGCCACCCACGGGCGGGCCGGTGATGACGGTGCCGGGAAAGGAGCTGGAAGATGAGGCGGCAGGACCGACAATACGCGATGAAGGCGTCTGTGCCCGCGTACTCCGAGTTGACGGCCTTGCCGCCTGCCCTCTTCCTCTTCCGCAGCCTCCCGACGCCAGCCGCCCAAGGAGACAGCCCCGCAAGGTTCAAGGAGCTGGACCTGCCCCCGGCCAGCTTCTGCCGGAGGAGCGGCCAGGTGCAGATGCTGCTGCTGCCGCACCCGCCCAGGCGCAGGGCGTCCGACGCCTAGTCGGACTCGTCCTCACTGTCCGCCCCGTTGTCCTCCTCGTCGCTCTTGCTTGAGGACGAGCTTCCATCATCAGAATCTCCATCAGAGGAACTCTCCATGCAGCATTTTAGACGAGTTCCCAAGTCTCCGAAGACCTTGATGGAGAGCGGGCCATTCTCCATTAACTTGAAGTAGAGGACGAGCCCCGCCGTCAGGCTGTGGATGCGGGCAAACGTCTTCCATCCACGGCGGAGATACATAACTCGAGGAGCCGGGAAGTCGACGTCGACCCGCGTGCCCCCGTTCCCGCAGCCCCTCATGTGCAACCTGAGGGTCTGGGGCGGGGCACGCTCCATCACCCGAGAGAACGGAGTGGGGAGACGAAGACGACGACGCGGGGGCCGGCGGAGCCTGATGAAGAACTCGCAAGGCTGGTCTTCAACATGGCCCTCCATCGGGAAGGGCATCATTGGCAGGGGCGAGGCCGGCGCGTCGCCCCGTCCTCCTCTTCCCCGAGCGCTACGGCCTCTGCCCTAGCCTCGCCTGCGGCCTCGCCCCCTCCCCCTTCCCCTTGCGGTCGGTTCCACCACCACGGGTTCAGGAGCGGGAGGGACGCGCTATCGAGCGGCGACCCTCGCCGCCACCGTCGAAGGACCAGGATTCCCTTTCTCCATGGCGGGTGAGAGGAAGGAGCAGAAGCAGAGGGAGATAGAAGATGGAAGAATGCGGAGTGCCATTCCCCCCCCCCTTCCTCCTCTTTATAAAGGAACGGGGTTGAGGCTCGGCCGCCCCACTCGGCCAATCCCGACACCGGAGGCGCGGGGAATCAGGACCGACCCGCCGCCCCAACCAGCGGCGGCCCGGTTTCTCGCCTCCACCGTTTGCCACCACAACGCATAAAAGACGTGTGGCAGATGTGCATAACTGAGGGGACCAGTGAGGCGACCTCTCCCCACCCCATGATCGTGGGGAATGGACGCCTTGAAGACCGCACCCTGACCCCGCTCAGTAAATGAGCCACGCCTCCACGCCTTCCTCTTTTTACAGGGAAGACACAAGCCGCCTCTTTACTGCGATGTGACACATGCATGTGGAAACCGTCCCACGCATGTCGCCCATGTCACGCACACCCCTCCACGCCGCGCCACGCACGCGGGTCGTGGGAGGCGGAGCGCACGAAGAATCTTACCATGGTAAAAACCGCCCCACCTGCATGCGCACCGTTTTGGGCCTGGCCCAACAACGTGTTGCGCTTATGTATGGCCCAGGCCCAGGGGCTCCTGTCGGTGTACAAAAATACGGGCGCATCTTTGTACCCCTTTTCCCTGTGCACGGGCAGTCAGAGCCACGCCCACGGCCACACCAAGCAGAATGAGAGAGGTGAGCCAAGGTAAGATCGAAGCCCAAGACAATCAAAGCAACGCCAAGGCCAAGACCACAAAGAGCAGAGGGACGGAGCAAGTTCCCCCGGCAAGACCTTTGCCGGGTGGCCACAGCGGCCCCGGCAAGACTCTTGCCGGGACAGCTCGCCCCACACCAATAGAGCGAGCCACCCTTGAGCCCACGGCCCCAGTGCCATCATCAGCGTGGGGCCAGGGCTCGGGAAGGCACCCCTGTGGTGGCATGTAGATCTTTGTGAAGACATATTCAAGATCAGATTAGAAGATGACGATTCTCGGCAAGATCCTTGCCAAGGAAGGCCACCAGACCCCCGGCAAGATCCTTGCCGAGGACGACAACACGCCACGGCGAGACCCTTGCCGGGCCACCAGCAAGGCCCTCGCCAAAGACGCCGGCAAGGCCACTGCCAAGCCCACGTCAACCAAGCTTCCACCGTCGTTCACATGCAGTTGCCAGCCCAACCAGCTGGGCGGGCACCTGCGCGGCAACATGCAGCTCCCAGGCCAACTCATCAAGCGCCTGCATGGCGGCATGCAGATCTTCGTGAAGGCTCCACCACCGCGCCAACTCAGCTGCCTGCCTGCCTACATGGCACCGCACGCGTCCCTAGCCGAGGCACGTGTCGAAGCGAGGAGGAGCCGCGACGGACGGGACGGGCCTCGCCCCCGTTCCCGATAAAGTAAGAGGACACCTAAGCGATGCATTAAATGCACCTTGTCCTGTAATACGAGGGATAACCTCGTGCCACTATAGACCTTTCCACCTCCTGTGTGCCACTGTGTCAACCCCCTTTTTCCTATAAAAGGAGGCCCGAGGCGACGAGGAGAGGGATTCGGCTCTTTCGAACGATACGCTGACCAGAGCTAGTTTGAGAGCTCAAGAACTCTCAGAAATACACCCACCAAAGCAGGACTAGGGTTTTACGCATCCTCGCGGCTCGAACCTGGGTAAATGATCCTTGTGCTGTCTACTAGCCCTGGTCTCCTCGCAACCCTGCGCCCCGAAAACCGTAGTAGGGATTCTTGTGGTCCCATAGGTGTCGTTCCACACCGACATCGGTGGTGGTTTTATTTTATAGAAATAATTGATCTCTCATGCTTCACTTATATTATTTTGAGAGTCCTTTAGAACAACATGGCAATTTGCTTTTAGGCATAATAAGAACTTTCATATAACTGCATTGGATACTATGAGAAGTTTGATACTTGATGATTGTTTTGAGATTGGAGATGGTGATATTAGAGTCATGCTAGTTGAGTAGTTGTGAATTTGAGATATACTTGTGTTGAAGTTTGTGATTCCCGTAGCATGCTCGTATGGTGAACCGTTACATGATGAAGTCGGAGCATGATTTATTTATTGATTGCCTTCCTTATGAGTGGCGGTCGGGGACGAGCGATGGTCTTTTACTACCAATCTATCCCCCTAGGAGCATGCGCGTAGTACTTTGTTTCGATAACTAATAGATTTTTGCAATAAGTATGTGAGTTCTTTATGACTAATGTTGAGTCCATGGATTATACGCACCCTTACCCTTCCACAATTGCTAGCCTCTCTAGTACCGCGCAACTTTCGCCGGTACCATAAACCCACCATATACCTTCCTTAAAACAGCCACCATACCTACCTATTATGGCATTTCCATAGCCATTCCGAGATATATTGCCATGCAACTTTCCACTGTTCCGTTTGCTATGACACGCTTCATCATTGTCATATTGCTTTGCATGATCAAGTAGTTGACATCGTATTTGTGGCAAAGCCACCGTTCATAAATTTTTTTTCATACATGTCACTCTTGATTCATTGCATATCCCGGTACACCGTCGGAGGCATTCACATAGAGTCATATTTTGTTCTAATTCTTGAGTTGTAAGTAAAAAACAAGTGTGACGATCATCATTATTAGAGCATTGTCCCAAGTGAGGAAAGGATGATGGAGACTATGATTCCCCCACAAGTCGGGATGAGACTCTGGACGGAAAAATAAATAAAAAAAGAGGCCAAAAAAAGAAGAAAAAAAGATAAGAAGGCCCAAATAAAAAAATAAATGAGAGAAAAAGAGAGAAGGGACAATGTTACTATCCTTTTTCCACACTTGTGCTTCAAAGTAGCACCATGATCTTCATGATAGAGAGACTCTTATGTTGTCACTTTCATAAACTAGTGGGAATTTTACATTATAGAACTTGGCTTGTATATTCCAATGATGGGCTTCCTCAAATTGCCCTAGGTCTTCGTGAGCAAGCAAGTTGGATGCACACCCACTTACTTTCTTTTGTTGAGCTTTCATACACTTATAGCTCTAGTGCATCTGTTGCATGGCAATCCCTACTCACTCACATTGATATCTATTAATGGGCATCTCCATAGCCCGTTGATACACCTAGTTGATGTGAGACTATCTTCTCCTTTTTTGTCTTCTCCACAACCACCATTCTATTCCACCGTACTGCTATATCCATGGCTCACGCTCATATATTGCGTGAAGATTGAAAATGTTTGAGAACATCAAAAGTATGAAACAATTGCTTGGCTTGTCATCGGGGTTGTGCATGATTTAATATTTTGTGTGATGAAGATAGAGCAAAGCCAGACTATATGATTTAGTAGGGATAACTTTCTTTAGCCATGTTATTTTGAGAAGACATGATTGCTTAGTTAGTACGCTTGAAGTATTATTATTTTTATGTCAATATTAAACTTTTATCTTGAATCTTTCGGATCTGAACATTCATGCTACAATAAAGAAAAATTACATTGAGAAATATGTTAGGAAGCATTCCACATCAAAAATTCTGTTTTTATCATTTACCTACTCGAGAACGAGCAGGAATTAAGCTTGGGGATGCTTGATATGTCTCCAACATATCTATAATTTTTTATTGTTCCATGCTATTATATTATCTATTTTGGATGTTAATGGGCTTATTTTTACACTTTTATATTATTTTTGGGACTAACCTATTAACCAGAGGCCCAGCCCAAATTGTTTTTTTGCCTATTTTAGAGTTTCGCCGAAAAGGAATATCAAACGGAGTCCAAACGGAATGAAACCATCGGGGGCGTTATTTTTGGAACAAACGTGATCCAGGAGACTTGGAGTGGACGTCAAGAAACAATCGAGGAGGCCATGAGGCATGGGGCGCGCCCACCCCCTGGGCGCGCCCTCCACCCTAGTGGGCCCCTCGCTGCTCCACCGACCTACTTCTTCCTCCTATATATATCCATATACCCCGCAAACATCCAGGACCACCGTGAAAACCTAATTCCACTGCTGCAGCCTTTTCTACCCAAGAGATCCCATCTTGGGGCCTTTTCCAGAGCTCCGCCGGAGGGGGCATTGATCACAGAGGGCCTCTACATGAACTCCATGGCCCCTCCGATGATGTGCGAGTAGTTTACTTCAGACCTCCGGGTCCATAGCTAGTAGCTAGATGGCTTATTCTCTCTCTTTGGATCTCAATACAAAGTTCTCCTCGATTCTCTTGGAGATCTATTCGATGTAATCTTCTTTTGCGGTGTGTTTGTCGAGATCCGATGAATTGTGGGTTTATGATCCAGATTATCTATGAACAATATTTGAATCTTCTCTGAATTCTTTTATGTATGATTGGTTTATCTTTGCAAGTCTCTTCGAATTATCAGTTTGGTTTGGCCTACTAGATTGATCTTTCTTGCAATGGGAGAAGTGCTTAGCTTTGGGTTCAATCTTGCGGTGCTCGATCCCAGTGACAGAAAGGGAAACGACACGTATTGTATTGTTGCCATCAAGGATAAAAAGATGGGGTTTATATCATATTGCATGTGTTTATCCCTCTACATCATGTCAGCTTGCGTAAGGCGTTACTATGTTCTTATGAACTTAATACTCTAGATGCATGCTGGATAGCGGTCGATGTGTGGAGTAATAGTAGTAGACGCAGAATCGTTTCGGTCTACTTATCACGGACGTGATGCCTATATACATGATCATGCCTAGATATTCTCATAATTATTTGCTTTTCTATCAATTGCTCGACAGTAATTTGTTCACCCACCGTAATACTTATGCTATCTTGAGAGAAGCCACTAGTGAAACCTATGGCCCCCGGGTCTATTCTCCATCATACAAGTTTCCAATCTATTTTATTTTGCAATCTTTACTTTCAATCTATATCATAAAAATACCAAAAATATTTATCTTATTATTATCATCTCTATCAGATCTCACTCTTGCAAGTGGTCGTGAAGGGATTGACAACCCCTTTATCGCGTTGGTTGCGAGGTTCTTATTTGTGTGTGCAGGTACGAGGTGACTCGCGCGTGGTCTCCTACTGGATTGATACCTTGGTTCTCAAAAACTAAGGGAAATACTTATGCTGCTTTACGGCACCACCCTTTCCTCTTCAAGGGAAGACCAACGAAGTGCTCAAGAGGTAGCAGGGAGAAGACAAGGTGATATGGGATCTTGGTTAAATCAACAATAATGCATATGAGAGCCACTCAACATTTTCATCATGGTCTTTTCCTCTCGACCCCCAAAGAATAAGAAAAGAAATAAAACTATTTACACAGGAAAGCTCCCAACAAGCAAAAGAAGAACGAGAAATATTTTTGGGTTTTCTTTTAATTACTACTACAGGCATGGAAAGTAAACTAGCTAAAAGCTACAACTATTTTTTTGGTTTTTCTTAAGGTTTTACAAACACACAAGAAGAAGGCTTAGAAAAGAAAATAAACTAGCATGGATAGTACAATGAAAAAGTGTGAGCACCAACAACTAGAATGAGTGTGTGAACTTGAATGTAATGTCGGTGAGAAATACGTACTCCCCCAAGCTTAGGCTTTTGGTCTAAGTTGGTCTATGCCCACGGATCGAAGCTACTCTCTCCGGTGTACTGAGGAGGGTCCACAGGGTGCCACTGGTTGGCGATCTCCTCTGGATCCCACTGATAAACAGATTGTCGATAAGGGTCAAGTGGTGGCTCAGGCTCAGGCTCTGGGACTTGTGTCAGCCTCCAGTATGCATAAATGGCCTCGGATAAGATGAGGTACGTGCCTGAAACTAGGTTAAACAAAGAAGGTGCAGGCAAGGTAATAGTCTCACAGTGAGTTTTATCAAATATCAAATTATACTTAAGCATCTTCTTCTTATTTTTAACAATAAATTCATGTGCTACCATACTCTTATAATCTAGAAAAATAGGGGGCAACAACTTTTCCTCTTTCTCATAATGCCTAATAGGTATCTCAAAGTGTTTAGCAAGGCGTGAAGCAAAGATGCCTCCGAAGATGGGGCCCTTTGTACGGTTCAGACTTAATCGTTTAGCAACAATAGCGCCTAAGCTGAAAGTTGTATCACGAAACAAAGCCTGGCGCAAAATGACAAGAGCAGGAGCTCTAAGATTTCCACTGTTCCCGCGACCAATTAAGCATCTACTAGCAAATATCGCAAAGTAACGTAGAACAGGAAAATGTATATTAGTAATTCTTGCATCGGAAACTTTCCTCGTTTCTCCTACAGAAATTCTATCAATAAATCCCTCCACATCACTACGATGTGGTTCCTCGATGCTGCCCACAAAGGGTATCTTGCAGACCCGACAAAAATCATGGAGTGACATCTCCTTAACCTCGTCATATAAGTGAAACTCCACTGAAGGTGGTGATTTCTTAGCATGGAAATAAAAATTTGCACGAAAATATTAGTGAGTAGGAGATACCGTTCGCGCTGGTCGTGGAGGAAGTCGGTGAGGCCTGCATTCTCAGCCAAGTAATAAAAGTCATCGTAAATTCCGGCGGCTCTCAAGAACGCATCACAAGGCCATTCACACGGTCGAACCTCCGCAGTGCGAGGAAGATTGTATTTGGGCTTTTTATTCTCCTCATTCTGCTTATCCTTCGAGCTTCGACTCGAAGAGCCCCTCAACAATCTCTTCATCATTTTCTTTCTCTGAAAAATTTCTAAAATTTTAGTGACTCAAAATAAAAGTGAACCAAACTCAACAAGATTGATAGCAACTACTCCCACAAGTGCCTAGAGGCTATATCATGCATTAAAACTACTTTGGACCATATAAATTTGACATGCAAGCTCAAGAACAGGGTCACCTTAGCAGCAAAAACTTGCAATAAATAAATCACTAAAACAAAAATGAATTGCACCATTGGAGGAGTAACATACCGAAGAACAATCCCCAAAACAGTTTTGTGAATGGAGCTTTAAGAAAAGAGATCGAAATGGCAGCAAGATGAGCTAGAACACGGATTTGAGCTATGGGAGGATTTTTTTCTGGAGGAAGACGAAGTGAGTGGGTGATGGAGTAAGTGGAGGGGGTCCACGTGGGGCCCATGAGGTAGGGGCACACCCGAGGGGGGTGGGCGCGCCCTGTGCCCTCGTGGCCAAATGGTGGGGGCCCCTAGTGTGTTCTCAGTGCCAGAAATTCTTAAATATTCTACAAAAAAATCATATTTCATTTTCAGGACATTTGGAGAACTTTTATTTTCAGGGTATATTTATTGCGAGGATAATTCAAAAAATGGACAGAAAATACTATTTTTGCTTTATTAAATCTAAATAACAGAAAGTAAAAGGAAGGTACAGAGAGTTGTGCTTTCTAACTTCATCCATCTCGTGCTCATCAAAAGGAATCCACTAACAAGGTTGATCAAGTCTTGTTAACAAACTCTTTCCGAATAACATGAAACTGGAGAATTTTAGAATAACACTAGGTTACCTCAACGGGGATATGCATGTCCCCAGCAATAAGAATATCATATTTCTTCTGGACAGTAGGAACAGGGAATTCAAAACCTCCAATAGTAATCTGCTACCTCTTGAGCATGCGTTGGTTTTCCCTTGAAGAGGAAAGGGTAGTGCAACAAAGCAACGTAAGTATTTCCCTCAGTTTTTGAGAACCAAGGTATAAATCCAGTAGGAGACCACGCGCGAGTCACCTCGTACCTACACAAACAAATAAGAACCTCGCAACCAACGCGATAAAGTGGTTGTCAATCCCTTCACGGCCACTTGCAAGAGTGGTATCTGATAGAGATAATGATAATAAGATAAATATTTTTGGTATTTTTATGATATAAATTGAATGTAAAGATTGCAAAATAAAATAGATTGGAAACTTGTATGGTGGAAAATAGACCCGGGGGCCATAGGTTTCACTAGTGGCTTCTCTCAACATAGCATAAGTATTACTGTGGGTGAACAAATGACTGTCGAGAAATTGATAGAATTGAGCATAGTTATGAGAATATCTAGGTATGATCATGTATATAGGCATCACGTCCGTGATAAGTAGACCGACTCATGCCTGCATCTACTACTATTACTCCACACATCGACCGCTATCCAGCATGCATCTAGAGTATTAAGTTCATAAGAATGGAGTAACGCTTTAAGCAAGATGACATGATGTAGAGGGATAAACTCATGCAATATGATATAAACCCCATATTTTTATCCTTGATGGAAACAATAAAATACATGTTGTTTCCCCTACTGTCACTGGGATCGAGCACCGCAAGATTGAACCCAAAGCTAAGCACTTCTCCCATTGCAAGAAAGATCAATCTAGTAGGCCAAAGCAAACTGATAATTCGAAGAGACTTGCAAAGATAACCAATCATACATAAAAGAATCCAGAGAAGATTCAAATATTGTTCATAGATAGTCTAGATCATAAACCCACAATTCATCGGATCTCGACAAACACACTGAAAAAGAAGATTACACCGAATAGATCTCCAAGAAAATAGAGGAGAACTTTGTATTGAGATCCAAAGAGAGAGAAGAAGTCATCTAGCTAATAACTATGGACCCGAAGGTCTGAAGTAAACTACTCACACATCATCGGAGGGGCCATGGAGTTGATGTAGAGGCCCTCCGTGATCAATGCCCCCTCCGGCGGAGCTCCGGAAAAGGCCCAAGATGGGATCTCTTGGGTACAGAAGGTTGCGGCGGTGGAAATAGGGTTTCGTGGTGCTCCTGGATGTTTTCGGGGTATGTGAATATATATATAGGAGGAAGAAGTAGGTCGGTTGAGCCACGATGGGGGAGGGCATGCCCCCTGCCTCGTGGCCACCTCGTTGGTTGCTTGACGTCCACTCCAAGTCCTCTGGATCACGTTTGTTCCAAAAATCACGCTCCCGAAGGTTTCATTCCGTTTGGACTCCGTTTGATATTCTTTTTCTATGAAACACTAAAATAGGCAAAAAACAGCAATTTGGGCTGGGCCTCCAGCTAATAGGTTAGTCCCAAAAATAATATAAAAGTGTATAAATAAGCCCATTAAACATCCAAAACAGAATATATGATAGCATGGAACAATCAAAAATTATAGATATGTTGGAGACGTATCAAGCATCCCCAAGCCTAATTCCTGCTCATCCTCGAGTAGGTAAATGATAAAAACAGAATTTTTGATGTGGAATGCTTTCTAGAATATATTTTTCTCTATTGTGGCATGAATGTTCAGATCTAAAAGATTCAAGATAAAAGTTTATTGTTGACATAAAAATAGTAATACTCCAAGTATGCTAATCAAGCAATTATGTCTTATCAAAATACCATAGCCAAAGAAAACTTATCCCTACAAAATCATATAGTTTGGCCATGCTTCATTTTCGTCACATAAAATGCTCTCATCATGCACAACCCCGATGACAAGCCAAGCAATTGTTTCATAGTTAGCCTTTTCAAACTCTTTCAACTTTTACGCAATATATGAGCACGAGCCATGGACATAGCACTATGGGTGGAATAGAATATGATGATTGTGGTTGTGTGAGAAGACAAAAGGGAGAAAGTCTCACATTGACGCGGCTAATCAATGGGCTATGGAGATGCCCACCGGTTGATGTCAATGCAAGGAGTAGGGATTGCCATGCAACAGATGCACTAGAGCTATAAATATATGAAAGTTCATCAAAGAAACTAAGTGGGTGTGCATCCAACTCGCTTGCTCACGAAGACCTAGGGCATTTGAGGAAGCCAATCATTGGAATATACAAGCCAAGTTCTATAATGAAAAAATCCCACTAGTATATGAAAGTGACAAAATAAGAGATTCTCTATCATGAAGATCACGGTGCTACTTTGAAGCACAAGTGTGGAAAAAGGATAGTAACATTGTCCCTTCTCTCTTTTTCTCTCTTTTTTCTTCTTTTTTCTATTTTTTTATTTGGGCCTTTTTTCTTTTTTTTCTTTTGGCCTCTTTTCTCTTTTTTTATTTTTTATTTTTCGCTCGGAGTCTCATCCCGACTTGTGGGGGAATCATAGTCTCCATCATCCTTTCCTCACTGGGACAATGCTCTAATAATGATGATCATCACACTTCTTTTTACTTACAACTCAATACTTAGAACAAAATATGACTCCATGTGAATGCCTCTGGCGGTGTACCGGGATATACAATGAATCAAGAGTGACATGTATGAAAAATTATGAACGGTGGCTTTGCCACAAATACGATGTCAACTACATGATCATGCATGGCAATATGACAATGATGAAGTGTGTCATAATAAATGGAACGGTGGAAAGTTGCATGGCAATATATCTCGAAATGGATATGGAAATGCCATAATAGGTAGGTATGGTGGCTGTTTTGAGGAAGATATAAGGAGGCTTATGTGTGATAGAGCGTATCATATCACAGGGTTTGGATGCACCGGCGAAGTTTGCACCAACTCTCGAGGTGAGAAAGGGCAATGCATGGTACCGAAGAGGCTAGCAATGACAGAAGGGTGAGAGTGCGTATAATCCATGGACTCAACATTAGTCATAAAGAACTCACATACTTATTGAAAAAATCTACAAGCCATCAAAACTAAGCACTACGCGCATGCTCCTAGGGGGATAGATTGGTAGGAAAAGACCATCGCTCATCCCCGACCGCCACTCATAAGGAAAGCAATCAAAGAACACCCCATGCTTCAAATTTGTCACATAACGTTTACCATACGTGCATGCTACGAGACTTGCCAACTTCAACACAAGTATTCATAAATTTCACAATTACTCAACTAGCACACCTCTAATATTACCACCTTTATATCTCAAAACAATCTATCAAGCATCAAACTTCTCTTAGCATTTAAAATTTATAACCAAAGTGAATTACCATGCCGTTCTAAAGGACTCTCAAAATGATATAAGTGAAGCATGAGAGATCAATTATTTCTATAAAATAGAACCACCGTCGTGCTCTAAAACATATAAGCGAAGCACTAGAGCAAAAATTATCCAACTCAAAAGATATAAGTGAAGCACATAGAGTATGCTAATAAATTCCAATTCATGTGTGTCTCTCCCAAAAAGTGTGTACAGCAAGGATGATTGTGGTAAACTAAAAAGCAAAGACTCAAATCATACAAGACGCTCCAAGCAAAACACATATCATGTGGCGAATAAAAATATAGCTCCAAGTAAAGTTACCGATGGACGAAGACGAAAGAGGGGATGCCTTCCGGGGCATCCCCAAGCTTAGGCTTTTGTTTCTCCTTGTATTTTACCTTGGGGTGCCTTGGGCATCCCAAATCTTAGGCTCTTTCCACTCCTTGTTCCATAATCCATCAAATCTTTACCCAAAACTTGAAAACTTCACCACACAAAACTTAAAAGAAAATCTTTGTGAGCTCCGTTAGTAAAAGAAAACAAACCACCACTTCAAGGTACTGTAATGAAATCATTATTTATTTATATTGGTGTTAAACCTACTGTATTCCAACTTTTCTATGGTTCATAAACTCTATTACTAGCCATAGATTCATCAAAATAAGCAAACAACACACGAAAAACAGAATCTGTCAAAAACAGAACAGTCTGTAGTAATCTGTAGGTTTAGAATACTTATGGAACCCCCAAAATTCTAAAATAAATTTCTGGACGTGAGGAATTTATCTACCAATCATCTTCAAAAAGAATTAACTAAATAGCACTCTCCATTAAAAATGGCAGCAATTCTCGTGAGAGCTAAAGTTTCTATTTTTTTACAGCAAGATCAAAAAGACTTTCCCCAAGTCTTCCAACGGTTCTACTTGGCATAAACACTAATTAAACACAAAAAACACAACCAAAACATAGGCTAGATAAATTATTTATTACTAAACAGGAACAAAAATCAAGGAATAAAAATAAAATTGGGTTGCCTCCCAACAAGCGCTATCGTTTAACGCCCCTAGCTAGGCATAAAAGCGAGGATAGATCTAGGTATTGCCATCTTTGGTAGGCAATCCATAAGTGGCTCTCATAATAGATTCATATGGTAATTTAATTTTCTTTCTAGGGAAGTGTTCCATTCCCTTCCTTAACGGAAATTGGAATCTAATATTCCCTTCCTTCATATCAAAAATTGCACCAATCGTTCTAAGGAAAGGTCTACCAAGAATAACAGGACATGAAGGATTGCAATCTATATCAAGAACAACGAAATCTACGGGCACATAATTCCTATTTGCAACAATAAGAACATCATTAATTCTTCCCATAGGTTTCTTAATGGTGGAATCCGCAAGGTGCAAGTTTATAGAACAATCATCAAATTCACGGAAACCTAGCAAATCACACAAAGTTTTTGGGATCGTGGAAACACTAGCACCCAAATCACACAAAGCATAGAATTCATGATCTTTAATTTTTATTTTTATTGTAGGTTCCCACTCTTCATAAAGTTTTTTAGGGATAGAAACTTCCAAATCAAGTTTTTCTTCGTAAGATTGCATTAAAGCATCAACGATATGTTTAGTAAAAGCTTTATTTTAACTATAAGCATGAGGAGAATTTAGCATGGATTGCAACAAGGAAATACAATATATCAAAGAGCAATTATCATAATTAAATTCCTTGAAATCCAAGATAGTGGGTTCTTTGCTATTAAAAGTTTTGACCTCTCCAATCCCACTTTTATCAATTTTTGCATCAAGATCTAAAAACTCTGAATCATTGGGACGCCTTCTAACTAAAGTTGACTCATATCCATTCCCATCATTATCAAGATTCATATTTCAAAACAAAGATTTAATAGGGTACACATCAATAACTTTTAGACCTTCATCATTATTATCATGGAAACTAGAAGAACACGCTTTCACAAAGCAAACTTTTTTTTGCATGCATCCTAGTGGTTCTTTCTTTGCACTCATCAATGGAAATTCTCATAGCTTTGAGAGACTCATTGATATCATGCTTAGGTGGAATAGATCTAAGTTTCAAAGAATCAACATCAAGAGAAATTCTATCCACGTTCCTAGCCAACTCATCAATCTTAGACAATTTTCAATCAAAGCATTGAAACTCTTTTGCGAACTAATAAATTCTTTAATATTAGATTCAAAATCAGAGGGGATCTCATTATAATTTCCATAATAATTGTTGTAGGAATTACCATAATTATTAGAGGAATTACTAGGAAACGGCCTAGAATTAAAATTACATCTATACGCGTTGTTACCAAAATTGTTCCTACCAACAAAATTCACATCCAAAGATTCATTATTATTCTCAATCAAAGTAGACAAAGGCATATCATTGGGATCAATAGGAGTACTCTTATTAGCAAACAATTTCGTAAGTTCATCCATCTTTCCACTCAAAACATTAATATCTTCAATTGCACGCACCTTTTTACTAGTAGATCTTTCAGTGTGCCATTGAGAATAATTAACCATAATATTATCTAGGAGTTTGGTAACTTCTCCTAAAGTGATTTCCATAAAAGTGCCTCTCGCGGCCGAATATCAAAGATTTCTAGAAGCAAAATTCAATCCGGCATAAAAATTTTGTATAATCATCCATAAATTCAAACCATGTGTAGGGCAATTACGTATCATTAATTTCATCCTCTCCCAAGATTGTGCAACATGCTCATGATCAAGTTGCTTAAAATTCATAATATCGTTCTAAGAGATATGATCATAGCGGGAGGAAAATACTTAGAGATAAAAGCATCTTTGCACTTATTCCATGAATCAATACTATTTTTAGGCAAAGACGAAAACCAAGCTTTAGCACGATCTCTAAGCGAAAACGGAAATAGCTTAAGTTTAACAATATCATTATCCACATCTTTCTTCTTTTGCATAACACACAAATCAACAAAGTTGTTTAGATGGGTAGCGGCATCTTCACTAGGACGGCCAGAAAACGGATCTTTCGTGACAAGATTCAGCAAATCAGTATTAATCTCACAAGATTCGGCATCGGTAAGAGGAGCAATCAGAGTGCTAATAAAATCATTATTGTTGGTATTGGCAAAGTCACACAATTTAGTATTATCTTGAGCCATCATGACAAGCAAGCAATCCAACAAACAAGCAAACAAGCGAGGAAAAAGCGAACGGAAAGAGAGGGTGAATAAAACGGCAAGGGTGAAGTGGGGGAGAGGAAACGAGAGGCAAATGGCAAATAATGTAATGCGAAGGATAAGAGTAGTGATGGGTACTTGGTATGTCTTGACTTGGCATAGATCTCCCCGGCAACGGCGCCAGAAATCCTTCTTGCTACCTCTTGAGCATGCGTTGGTTTTCCCTTGAAGAGGAAAGGGTGATGCAGCAAAGCAGCGTAAGTATTTCCCTCAGTTTTTGAGAACCAAGGTATCAATCCAGTAGGAGACCACGCGCGAGTCACCTCGTACCTACACAAACAAATAAGAACCTCGCAACCAACGCGATAAAGGGGTTGTCAATCCCTTCATGGCCACTTGCCGGAGTGAGATCTGATAGAGATAATAATAATAAGATAAATATTTTTGGTATTTTTATGATATAAATTGAATGTAAAGATTGCAAAATAAAATAGATTGGAAACTTGTATGGTGGAAAATAGACCCGGGGGCCATAGGTTTCACTAGTGGCTCCTCTCAACATAGCATAAGTGTTACAGTGGGTGAACAAATGACTGTCGAGAAATTGATAGAATTGAGCATAGTTATGAGAATATCTAGGTATGATCATGTATATAGGCATCACGTCCGTGACAAGTAGACCGACTCATGCCTGCATCTACTACTATTACTCCACACATCGACCGCTATCCAGCATGCATCTAGAGTATTAAGTTCATAAGAACGGAGTAACGCTTTAAGCAAGATGACATGATGTAGAGGGATAAACTCATGCAATATGATATAAACCCCATATTTTTATCCTCAATGGAAACAATAAAATACATGTTGTTTCCCCTACTGTCACTGGGATCGAGCACCGCAAGATTGAACCCAAAGCTAAGCACTTCTCCCATTGCAAGAAAGATCAATCTAGTAGGCCAAAGCAAACTGATAATTCGAAGAGACTTGCAAAGATAACCAATCATACATAAAAGAATCCAGAGAAGATTCAAATATTGTTCATAGATAGTCTAGATCATAAACCCACAATTCATCGGATCTCGACAAACACACTGAAAAAGAAGATTACACCGAATAGATCTCCAAGAAAATAGAGGAGAACTTTGTATTGAGATCCAAAGAGAGAGAAGAAGTCATCTAGCTAATAACTATGGACCCGAAGGTCTGAAGTAAACTACTCACACATCATCGGAGGGGCCATGGAGTTGATGTAGAGGCCCTCCGTGATCAATGCCCCCTCCGGCGGAGCTCCGGAAAAGGCCCCAAGATGGGATCTCTTGAGTACAGAAGGTTGCGGCGGTGGAAATAGGGTTTCGTGGTGCTCCTGGATGTTTTCGGGGTATGTGAATATATATATATATATATAGGAGGAAGAAGTAGGTCGGTTGAGCCACGATGGGGGAGGGCATGCCCCCTGCCTCGTGGCCACCTCGTTGGTTGCTTGACGTCCACTCCAAGTCCTCTGGATCACGTTTGTTCCAAAAATCACGCTCCCGAAGGTTTCATTCCGTTTGGACTCCGTTTGATATTCTTTTTCTGCAAAACACTGAAATATTCAAAAAAACAACAATTTGGGCTGGGCCTCTGGTTAATAGGTTAGTCCCAAAAATAATATAAAAGTGTATAAATAAGCCCATTAAACATCCAAAACAGAATATATAATAGCATGGAAGAATCAAAAATTATAGATACGTTGGAGACGTATCATAATCATAGAAATTTTTCCGATAGAATTGATACTGTGGACTTGAGGTTGTTTCCTCGGAAAGTGTATTGTATGCTCATTACCGTTAACATGAAAAGTGACATTGCCTTTGTTGCAATCAATAACAGCCCCTGCAGTATTCAAAAAGGGTCTACCAAGGATAGTCGACATACTATCGTCCTCGGGAATATCAAGAATAACAAAGTCCATTAAAATAGTAATGTTTGCAACCACAACAGGCACATCCTCACAGATACCGACAGGTATAGCAGTTCATTTATCGGCCATTTGCAAAGATATTTCAGTAGGTGTCAACTTATTCAAATCAAATCTACGATATAAAGAGAGAGGCATAACACTAACACCGGCTCCAAGATCACATAAAGCAGTTTTAACATAGTTTCTTTTAATGGAGCATGGTATAGTTGGTACTCCGAGATCTTGTAGTTTCTTTGGTATTCCACCTTTCAAAGTATAATTGGCAAGCATGGTGGAAATTTAAGCTTTCGGTATCTTTCTTTTATTTGTTACAATATCTTTCATATACTTAGCATAGGGATTCATTTTAAGCATATCAGTCAAACGCATACACAAAAAAGATAGGTCTAATCATTTTAGCAAAGCGCTCAAAATCCTCATCATCCTTTTTCTTGGATGGTTTAGGAGGAAAAGGCATGGGTTTCTGAACCCATGGTTCTCTTTCTTTACCGTGCTTCCTAGCAACGAAGTCTCTCTTATCATAATGTTGGTTCTTCGATTGTGGGTTATCAAGATCAACAGCAGGTTCAATCTCTACATCATTGTTATTGCTAGGTTGAGCATCAACATGAACATCATCATTATCACTAGGTTCATGTTCATTACCAGATTGTGTTTTGATACATCTCTGTCGTATCTATAATTATTGTTCCATGACAATATTCTACAACTTTTATATACTTTTGGCAACTTTTTATACTATTTTTGGGACTAACATATTGATCCAGTGCCCAGTGCCAGTTCCTGTTTGTTGCATGTTTTTTGTTTCATAGAAAATCCATATCAAACGGAGTCCAAACAGGATAAAAACTGACGGAGATTTTTTTGGGAATATATGTGAATTTTGGGAAGTGAAATCAACGCGAGACGATGCTCGAGGGGCCCATGAGGCAGGGGGCGCGCCCCTGACCCTCGTGGACACCCCGTAAGGCGGTTGATGTCCTTCTTTCGCTGCAAGAAAGCTAATATCCGGATAAAAATCATGTTCAAATTTCAATCCAATTGGAGTTATGGATCTCCCAGAATATAAGAAACGGTGAAAGGGCAGAATCTGGAACGCAGAAATAGAGAGGGACAGAGAGACAGATCCAATCTCGGAGGGGTTCTCGCCCCTCTGCCGCCATGGAGGCCATGGACTAGATGAGAAACCCTTCTCCCATCTAGGGAGAAGGTCAAGGAAGAAGAAGAAGGGGGGCTCTCTCCCCTCTCTCCCGGTGGCGCCGGAACGCCGCCGGGGCCATCATCGTCACCGCAATCTACACCAACAACTTCACCGCCGTCATCACCAACTCTCCCCCCATCTATGCAGCGGTGTAACCCCTCTTTTACCCTCTGTAATCTCTACTTAAACATGGTGCTCAACGCTATATATTATTTCCCAATGATGTATGGCTATCCTATTATGTTTGAGTAGATATGTTTTGTCCTATGGGTTAATTGATGATCGTGATTGGTTTGAGTTGCATGTTTTATTATTGGTGATGTCCTATGGTTCTCTCCGTGTCATGCAAGCGTGAGGGATCCCCGCTGTAGGGTTTTCAATATGTTCATGATTTGCTTATGGTGGGTGGCGTGAGTGACAGAAGCACAGACCCGGGTAAGTAGGTTGTTTGCGTATGGGAGTAAAGAGGACTTGATGCCTTATAATGCTATGGTTGGGTTTTACCTTAATGATCTTTAGTAGTTGCGGATGCTTGCTAGAGTTCCAATCATAAGTGCATATGATCTAATAAGAGAAAGTATGTTAGCTTACGCCTCTCCCTCAAATAAAATTGCAATAGTGATTACCGGTCTAGTTATCGATTGCCTAGGGACAAATAACTTTCTTGTGACAAAAAGCTCTCTACTAAACCTAACTTAGTTGTGTCTTTATCTAAACAGCCCCTACTTTTTATTTATGTGCTCTTTATTATCTTGCAAACATATCCAACAACACCTACAAAGTACTTCTAGTTTCATACTTGTTCTAGGTAAAGCGAACGTCAAGCATGCGTAGAGTTGTATCGGTGGTTGATAGGACTTGAGGGTATACTTGTTCTACCTTTAGCTCCTCGTTGGGTCTGACACTCTTACTTATCGAAAGAGGCTACAATTGATCCCCTATACTTGTGGGTTATCAAGAACTTTTTCTGGCGCCGTTGCCGGGGAGTTATAGCGTGCGGTGAATATTCTCGTGTGTGCTTGTTTGCTTTATCACTAAATAGTTTTTATTTTATGCTCTTGTTTTCTATCTTTAGTTATGGGTAGGAAACGCAAAATACCAAAAAAATAGTGGTACCTACTGAACCAATGGTTGAAGAACCACTCAAAATCTATCACACTACTGAAGCTTTTTTACTTGGATCATCTTCGGTCCCTATGTGCTCGGGCTGAAACCCCAACTAGCTTAGTTGAGGGCAAATATTTAGATGAGCATGCTTGTTATGTGCGACACCGCATATCTGAAAAAGGGAAACTTTTACTGGATCAAATTCACCGTTTGCAGTGCTATGCTTGGAATTTATGTGAAATATATGATTGTACTTGTTGTTCTAAAGACCCTAAGAAACACCTTCCTTACCAATGTGGGTTTAGTGATAATGGAATCGTATCTTCGTATACTAAGGGTGTTTATAATTACTATGATGTTCCACAAATTGAAGAATTTGTTGCTTTTAGGGGTACTTGTGAAATTGCTTCTTTTATTGAAGAGTGTGATACTATTCTCTACAAATCTGAAAATTTGGCCATACTTAAATATTGCTATGATAATTATTCTTCTAATCCTTATATTAAACCATATATCGAGGACTCCTCCGCTGTCCAAGAAGAGACTAATATTTTGCAGGAGTCTATGGAAGAAGAAGTTAATGACATTGTGAGCTCATTGGATGAAAAACATGAGGAGGAGAGCGAAGAACAAAAGGAGGAAGAGTGGATTGATCACCCGTTCCCACCTTCTAATGAGAGTAACTCTTCAACTCATACATTGTTTAATTTCCCTTCGTGCTTACCGAAGGATGATTGCTATGATGATTGTTATGATCCCGTTGCTTCTTTTGAAATATCCCTTTTTGATGATGCTTGCTATGCTTGTGGCCAAGATGCCAATATGAATTATGCTTATGGAGATGAACTTGCTATAGTTCCTTATGTTAAACATGAAATTGTTGCTATTGCACCCCACGCATGATAGTCCTATTATCTTTTTGAATTCTCACGACTACACTATATCGGAGAAGTTTGCCCTTATTAAGGATTATATTGATGGGTTGCGTTTCACTACTACACATGATGATTTTGATAGATATAATATGCATGTGCTTGCTGCTCCTACTTGCAATTATTATGAGATAGGAACTACATCTCCGCCTCTCCATGTTTCCAACACGATAAAATTGCAAGAAACTGTTTATACTATGCATTGGCCTTTACTATGTGTGCATGAATTGTTCTTTTATGACATGTCGACGCATAGGAAGAGAGTTAGACTTCGTTGTTGCATGATATATGTTACTTTATTCTCACTACTAAATCACAAATTATTGTTAATTAAAATTGGCTTTGATATACCTTGGGATCCGGGTGGATCCATTACTTGAGCACTATATGCCTAGCTTAATGGCTTTAAAGAAAGCGCTGCCAGGGAGACAACCCGGAAGTTTTAGAGAGTCATTTATTTCTATTGAGTGCTTTTATATAGTTTAAAAACAAAAAAATAAAGAGAGGAACCAAAAACTTTTCAAAAAGGAAAGTGAAAGTGAGAGAGACAAGCATTGTTGAAGTGGGGGGGCTCCTTGAACTTTGTTCATGCTCACGGAAACTTTGTGAATCTTTATTACATAAAATTTTCAACAGAAATAATTATCCCCTTGTACAATTCCATTGTATTATAAAAATAATGTGCCAAGGTTTGCCTTTAGGATGTTTACATTGCTTGTTGGTTTGTTCGGTGCAAGACAGAAACTTTGGCTGTAGTGCGCGATTTTACATTTTTTACTGGAATGTCAAACGGTTCTGAAACTTTTTGCACTGTCTTTCTATACAAATTGTTTACTTTTCCTAAATTTTTCAGAATTTTTGGAGTACCATAAGTATGGTGAATGTTCAGATTACTACAGACTGTCTTGTTTAAGACAGATTCTGTTTTTGATGCATAGTTTGCTTGTTTTGATGAAACTATCAATTTCTATCAGTGGATTAAGCCATGGAAAAGTTATATTACAGTAGCTACAATGCAAAAACAAAATATGAATTGGTTTGCAACAGTACTTAGAGTAGTTATTTGCTTTATTATACTAACGGATCTTACCGAGTTTTCTGTTGAGTTTTGTGTGAATGAAGTGTTCGAAGATCGAGGAGGTCTCGATGTGAGTAGAAGGAGGAGAGGCAAGAGCTCAAGCTTGGGGATGCCCAAGGCACCCCAAGTAAATATTCAAGGAGACTCAAGCATCTAAGCTTAGGGATGCCCCGGAAGGCATCCCATCTTTCTTCAACAAGTATCGGTATGTTTTCAGATTCGTTTCGTTCATGCGATATCTGCAAATCTTGGAGCATCTTTTACATTTAGTTTTCACTTTTCTTTGATACACCATGCTGGTATGAGATGTCCATGGTTGATTTATAGAATGCTCTTTGCACTTCACTTATATCTATTGAGTATGGCTTTATAGAATGCTTCATGTGCTTCACTTATATCATTTGAAGTTTGGATTGCCTGTTTCTCTTCACATAGAAAACCGCCATTTGTAGAATGCTCTTTTGCTTCACTTATATTTGTTAGAGCGTGGGCATATCTTTTTCAGAAAGAATTAAACTCTCTTGCTTCACTTATATCTATTTAGAGAGATGACAGGAATTGGTCATTCACATGGTTAGTCATAAAATCCTACATAAAACTTGTAGATCACTGAATATGATATGTTTGATTCCTTGCAATAGTTTTGCGATATAAAGATGGTGATATTAGAGTCATGCTAGTGGGTAGTTGTGGATTGTAGAAATACTTGTGTTGAAGTTTGTGATTCCCGTAGCATGCACGTATGGTGAACCGTTATGTGATGAAGTCAGAGCATGATTTATTTATTAATTGTCTTCCTTATGAGTGGCGGTCGGGGACGAGTGATGGTCTTTTCCTACCAATCTATCCCCTAGGAGCATGCGCGTAGTACTTTGTTTCGATGACTAACAGATTTTTGCAATAAGTATGTGAGTTCTTTATGACTAATGTTGAGTCAATGGATTATACGCACTCTCACCCTTCCATCATTGCTAGCCTCTTCGGTACCGTGCATTGCCCTTTCGGTGCAAACTTCGCCGGTGCATCCAAACCCCGTGATATGATACGCTCTATCACACATAAGCCTCCTTATATCTTCCTCAAAACAGCCACCATACCTACCTATTATGGCATTTCCATAGCCATTCCGAGATATATTGCCATGCAACTTCCATCATCATCATATACATGACTTGAGCATTCATTGTCATATTGCTTTGCATGATCGTAAGATAGCTAGCATGATATTTTCATGGCTTGTCCGTTTTTTGATATCTATGCTACGCTAGATCATTGCACATCCCAGTACACTGTCAGAGGCATTCATATAGAGTCATATTTTGTTCTAGTATCGAGTTATAATATTGAGTTGTAAGTAAATAAAAGTGTGATGATCATTGTTATTAGAACATTGTCCCATGTGAGGTTATCAAAATAAAACTGGCCAGAGAAGCCCCCCAAAAAAAGAGCGAGAGGCCAAAGAAGCCTACAAAAAATGAGAGAAAAAAAGAGAAAAAGAAAAAAAAATAAAAAATGGGAGAAAAGAGAGAAGGGGCAATGTTATTATCCTTTTACCACACTTGTGCTTCAAGAGTAGCACCATGTTCTTCATATAGAGAGTCTCTTGAGTTGTCACTTTCATATACTAGTGGGAATTTTCATTATAGAACTTGGCTTGTATATTCCGATGATGGGCTTCCTCAAATGACCGAGGTCTTCATTAACAAGCAAGTTGGATGCACACCCACTTAGTTTCAGTTTGAGCTTTCATACACTTATAGCTCTAGTGCATCCGTTGCATGGCAATCCCTACTCCTCGCATTGACATCAATTGATGGGCATCTCCATAGCCCGTTGATTAGTTGCGTCGATGTGAGACTTTCTTCCTTTTGTCTTCTCCACACAACCTCCACCATCATATTCTATTCCACCTATAGTGCTATGTCCATGGCTCATGCTCATGTATTGCGTGAAAGTTGAAAAGGTTTGAGAACATCAAAAGTATGAAACAATTGCTTGGCTTGTCATCGGGGTTATGCATGAGTTGAATAGTTTGTGTAGTGAAGATGGAGGATAGCGAGACCATATGATTTTGTAGGGATAACTTTATTTGGCCATGTTATTTTGAGAAGACATGATTGCTTTATTAGTATGCTTGAAGTATTATTGTCTTAATGTCAAATGATAGACTATTACTTTGAATCACTCATGTCTTAATATTCATGCAATGATTAGATTACATGATCAAGATTATGCTAGATAGCATTCCACATCAAAATTTATCTTTTTTTATCATTTACCTACTCGAGGACGAGCAGGAATTAAGCTTGGGGATGCTGATACGTCTCTGTCGTATCTATAATTTTTTATTGTTCCATGCCAATATTCTACAACTTTTATATACTTTTGGCAACCTTTTATACTATTTTTGGGACTAACATATTGATCCAGTGCCCAGTGCCAGTTCCTATTTGTTGCATGTTTTTTTTTCGCAGAAAATCCATATCAAACGGAGTCCAAACGGGATAAAAACTGACCGACATTTTTTTGGAATATATGTGAATTTTGGGAAGTGATATCAACGCGAGACGATGCTTGAGGGCCCCACGAGGCAGGGGGCGCTCCCATGACCCTCGTGGACACCCCGTAAGGCGGTTGGTGCCCTTATTTCGCTGCAAGAAAGCTAATATCCGGATAAAAATCGTGTTCAAATTTCAATCCAATCAGAGTTACGGATCTCTGGGAATATAAGAAACGGTGAAAGGGCAGAATCTGGAACGCAGAAACAGAGAGAGACAGAGAGACAGATCCAATCTCGGAGGAGCTCTCGCCCCTTCGCCGCCATGGCGGCCTTGGACTAGAGGGGAAACCCTTCTCGCATCTAGGGAGAAGGTCAAGGAAGAAGAAGAAGAAGGGGGGCTCTCTCCCCCTCTCTCCCGGTGGTGCCGGAACGCTGCCGGGGCCATCATCGTCACCGCAATCTACACCAACAACTTCACCGCCGTCATCACCAACTCTTCCCCCCTCTATGCAGCGGTGTAACCCCTCTTTTACCCGCTGTAATCTCTACATAAACATGGTGCTCAACGCTGTATATTATTTCCCAATGATGTATGGCTATCCTATGATGTTTGAGTAGATCTATTTTGTCTTATGGGTTAATTGATGATCGTGATTGGTTTGAGTTGCATGTTTTATTATTGGTGCTGTCCTATGGTGCTCTCCGTGTCGCGCAAGCATGAGGGATCCCTGTTGTAGGGTCTGCAATATGTTCATGGTTTGCTTATGGTGGGTGGCGTGAGTGAAAGAAGCACAGACCCGAGTAAGTAGGTTGTTTGCGTATGGGAGTAAAGAGGACTTGATGCCTTATAATGCTATGGTTGGGTTTTACCTTAATGGTCTTTAGTAGTTGTGGATGCTTGCTAGAGTTCCAATCATAAGTGCATATGATCCAAGAAGATAAAGTATGTTAGCTTACGCCTCTCCCTCAAATAAAATTGCAATAGTGATTACCGGTCTAGTTATCAATTGCCTAGGGACAAATAACTTTCTTGTGACAAAAAGCTCTCTACTAAACCTAACTTAGTTGTGTCTTTATCTAAACATACCCTACTTTTTATTTACGTGCTCTTTATTATCTTGCAAACCTATCCAACAACACCTACAAAGTACTTCTAGTTTCATACTTGTTCTAGGTAAAGCGAACGTCAAGCGTGCGTAGAGTTGTATCGGTGGTCGATAGAACTTGAGGGAATATTTGTTCTACCTTTAGCTCCTCGTTGGGTTCGACACTCTTACTTATCGAAAGAGGCTACAATTGATCCCTTATACTTGTGGGTTATCATGTTTCAGCATCAGAAATAGAAATATCATTCGGATTCTTAGGTGTGTCAACAACAGGTTCACTAGAAGCATGCAAAGTCCTATCATTTTTCTTTTTCTTCTTCTTAGAAGGACTAGGTGCATCAACATTAGTTCTCTGAGAATCTTGCTCAACTCTCTTAGGGTGGCCCTCAGGATACAAAGGTTCCCGAGTCATTTTACTCCCTCTAGTCATAACTCTAACAACATTATCATTTTTCTTATTATTTAATTCATTAAGCAAATCATCTTGTGCTTTAAGCACTTCTACCTGAGTGGTAACCATAGAAGCATGTTTACTAATAAGTTTAAGGTCACCTTTAACTCTAGACATATAATCACTCAAGTGTTCAACCATATAAGCATTATGTTTCGTTTGTCTACCAACATAAGCATTGAAGTTTTCTTGTTTAACAATAAAATTATCATACTCATCCAAGCATTGGCTAGCAGACTTATTACGAGGAATATCACCTTCATCAAATCTATAGAGATAATTTACCTTTACTACCTGTGTCGGGTTATTAAGACCATGTATTTCTTCAATAGGTGGTAAATTCTTAACATCTTCAGCTTTAATACCCTTTTCTTTCATAGATTTCTTTGCCTCTTGCATATCTTCAGGAGTGAGAAATAGAATACCCTTTTTCTTCAGAGTTGGCTTAGGAGTTGGCTTAGGAGTTGGTTCAGGAAGTGTCCAATCATTATCATTACTCAATATATTATTCAACAGCAATTCAGCTTGCTCAACAGTTCTTTCCCTGAAAACACAACCAGCACAACTATCCAGGTGGTCTCTGGAAGCATCGGTTAGTCCATTATAAAAGATATCAAGTATTTCATTTTTCTTGAGAGGATGATCAGGCAAAGCATTAAGTAATCGGAGAAGCCTCCCCCAAGCTTCTGGGACACTCTCTTCTTTAATTTGCACAAAATTATATATTTCCCTTAAGGCAGCTTGTTTCTTATGAGCGGGGAAATATTTAGCAGAGAAGTAATAAATCATATCCTGGGGACTACGCACACAACCAGGAGCAAGAGAATTAAACCATGTTTTAGCATCACCCTTTAATTAGAACGGAAATAACTTAAGGATATAGTAGTAACAAATTTTTTCCTCATGAGTGAATAGGGTGGCTATATCATTCAATTTAGTAAGATGTCCCACAATAGTTTCAGATTCATAGCCATAAAAAGGATCAGATTCAACCAAAGTAATTAACTCAGGATCGACAAAGAAATCATAATCCTTATCAGAAATATAGATAGGTGAAGTAGCAAAAGCAGGGTCATATTTCATTCTAGCATTCAAAGACTTTTCTTTCAGCTTAGCTAACAATTTCTTAAGATCATATCTATCTTTGTAAGCAAAAAGATCTCTAGCAGTTTCTTCATCCATAACATAACCCTCGGGCACATCAGGCAATTCATGTCTAGGGGGAGAATCTTCATCATCACTTTTCATCAATATTATCTGTTTCAATAATTTCATTTTCTCTAACCCTAGCAAGTTGTCCATCAATAAATTCACCTAATGGCATGGTATTATCAAGCATAGAAGTAGTTTCATCATAAGCATCTGGCATATCAGAAGTGGCATCATCAATAACATGCGACATATCAGAATCAATAATAGGTGTAGGTGTCGCAAATTTACTCATAATAGAAGGTGAATCAAGTGTAGAGCTAGATGGCAGTTCCTTACCCCCCCCCCCCCCCTCGTAGTTGAGTGAAAAAACTTGGTTCTTTCATCTTTCAAGTTCCTCATAGTGATCAATAGATATAAATCCCAAGTGACTCAAAGAATAGAGCTATGCTCCCTGGCAACGGCGCCAAAAAATAGTCTTGATAACCCATAAGTATAGGGGATCGCAACAGTTTTCGAGGGTAGAGTATTCAACCCAAATTTATTGATCCGACACAAGGGGAGCCAAAGAATATTCTCAAGTATTACCAGTTGAGTTGTCAATTCAACCACACCTGAAAGACTTAATATCTGCAGCAAAGTATTTAGTGGCAAAGTAGTATGGAAGTAACGGTAATGGTGGCAAAAGTAACAGTAGTAGTTTTTGTAGCAATCCTAACAGTGGCAACGGAAAAGTAACTAAGCAAAGATCAATATGTGAAAATCTCGTAGTCAATGGATCAATGATGGATAATTATGTCGGATGTGATTCCTCATGCGACAGTTATAACATAGGGTGACACATAACTAGCTCCAGTTCATCAATGTAATGTAGGCATGTATTCCGAATATAGTCATACGTGCTTATGGAAAAGAACTTGCATGGCATCTTTTGTCCTACCCTCCCGTGGCAGCGGGGTCCTATTGAAAACTAAGGGATATTAAGGCCTCCTTTTAATAGAGTACTGGACAAAAGCATTAACACTTACTGAATACATGAACTCCTCAAACTACGGTCATGACCGCGAGTGGTCCCGATTATTGTCACTTCGGGGTTGCCGGATCATAACACATAGTAGGTGACTATTGACTTGCAAGATAGGATCAAGAACTCACATATATTCATGAAAACATAATAGGTTCATATCTGAAATCATGGCACTCGGGCCCTAGTGACAAGCATTAAGCATAGCAAAGTCATAGCAACATCAATCTTAGAACATAATGGATCCTAGGGATCAAACCCTAACAAAACTAACTCAATTACATGGTAAATCTCATCCAACCCATCACCGTCCAGCAAGCCTACGATGAGATTACTCACGTACGGAGGTGAGCATCATGAAATTGGTGATGGAGGATGGTTGATGATGATGATGGCGACGGATTCCCCTCTCCGGAGCCCCGAACGGACTCCAGATCAGCCCTCCCGAGGAAGATTAGGGCTTGGCGGCAGCTTCGTATGATAAAACGCGATGAATCCTTCTCTCTGATTTTTTTCCTCCCCGAAAGTGAATATATGGAGTTGGGGTTGAGGTCGGTGGAGTCCCATGGGGCACACGAGGTAGGGGGCGCACCCCAAGGGGGCGCGCCCTACACCCTCGTGGACAGGGTGTGGGCCCCCTGATGCTGATTCTTTTGCCAGTATTTTTCATTAATTCCAAAACATGTCTCCGTGGATTTTCAGGTCATTCCGAGAACTTTTATTTCTGCACAAAAATAACACCATGGCAGTTCTGCCGAAAATAGCGTCAGTCCGGGTTAGTTCCATTCAAATCATGCAAGTTAGAGTCCAAAAGAAGGGCAAAAGTGTTTGGAAAAGTAGATATGTTGGAGACGGTCAACAGGTCGAATAGTCTGTAGAGAGATTCGTCGGGCTCGATTGCCACAACTTGTGGGGTGGTCGACTGGTGAGCCACCGCATGCTTCACCCAGCGCTGAAGCCGCAAATGGCCAGATCTCTTGCGACGACGTACAGCTGGAAGGGTGGGCGACGCGGGAGCTGACCGATACTGGGTCGACGGCTGCCGCAGGAGGACGCCGCAAGCACTCGCACGGAAGTGCGCCGCCCCACGGACGGGAAGGCCCTCGACGTTGAGGGGAGCCTCTTGTAACCAAGCGGAGTCGTCGGCGATGAAGACGAGTGCGCCGAGTCGGATCTCGCGGCCCAAAGCCAAACACCGCCGAAAACCATGTTGATTAATATAAAAAAATGCAACCTCACCGGAAGTTGCTAAGACAGCTGCCCCACGGTGGGCGCCAACTGTCGTGGGAGTAAGTCTGACAATAGAATAGGGGGTACGTAGGAGGAGGCAAGGTCCTAGCTACGGTGAAGTTGTGCACGCCAGGTTTACGAGTTCAGGCCCTTCTCGGAGGAAGTAACAGCCCTACGTCTCGATGCCCGGAGGCTTGGTCGACTTGATTATGCGTGAAAGTTACAGGGGGTGTGAACCCTTGTGCCAGAGGAGGGGGTGGCTTATATAGAGTGCGCTAGGACCCCAGCCGTCGCCCGTTACACAGGGTTCAATGTACATTAAGACAGGGCGTTACTGATAACGCCAACTATAAAGAGATATAAATGATCTTAGAGACTGCGGAGTGAACGCCTGACCGTTGCCGTCCTGAGTGGCTTTAGATCTTCTGTACTCAGAGTGGTTTCTTGTATGGTCGAGTGAATTCTTCTTGGTCAAATGGAATTGGGGTATCCGAGTGAGATAATTGGTCGAGTGGATTGCACTCCAAGGTTACTTCAGTTGGTATCCTTTGTTGCACTTTGAACGTTCTTGACTCTAAGGTAGTGACCTTGGGTAGAGCATCTTGGCAGGCCTATGACGCTACCCTAGGTTAATGGCATCGTCACTAATCTCTCCATTGCAGGAAAAGTACTTTACATCCAGTTCTATTTATGTTATTTACTTTCAACTTTCTATTACTCTCGCTGCTACAAACTCATCTTATTCACTATTCTGGTTCGTTTGCCTCTTGGGACACTAAACTTCTGCAGAATCACAAGCAGTTACCTCAAATAAGAATTATGACAACTTGTGTATGACAAAAATGCTACTAATAAATACTCTCCTCTGCTCTATGTAGGGAACGATTACTATTTGGGATACTTACACGAAGGTGCTATGCTACCCTGTGTGTCTTGCAGGCCATCATCCGATAGAAAAGGAAAATGGTGCATCATGGGGTGGGTTCTTTGTGTTGGGTGTAACGCCCCGAGACCGTTGCGCCAGGTGTCTTCCGGTTATTCGCTGTTGTTGCCTTGTCATTCGCTTGCGTGCTGCATCTTGCCATGTCATCATGTGCATTGCATCATCATGTTTTCAAAACTTGCATCCCTCTGGTTTCCTCCAGTTCTCTCCGTTGTCCGTTCTGAGCCCAGACACACTTGCATGCGCACGCGGCATGTCCGAAATCTTATTTTATAAGTGGGCATAAAATGTTCTCGGAATGGGTTGAAAGTTGGCGTGCGGTCTTATTATAGTGTAGATAGACCGCATGTCAAATTTTGTCGCATTCGGAGTTCGTTTGATAGCCCAACCGTTAAACATATAGCAGCATTATAGTCGGTCATACGTCGGACGTTTCGCTCCTCAAAACTGCCGTCGGGCCTCTCCTTCTCTTCTCTCTTCTCAGCCCAAGGCCTCTCTTCACAGCCCACTCCCTCTCTAAACCAGCCCACCAAACCCCCCCTCCGACCGGAACCATCGGATCATGATCCGAGGGTCCGAAAACGGATGAAACCCCCCTAACCCTAGACCCCTACTCTATTTAAACACCCCCTGCCATTTTGGGCATCCCTAACCTACCCCTAGCCTCCCCTGACCTCCAGCCGCCGCATCCTCCTCGAGATCGTGCTGCAAGCCACCTCCAACCGCTCCCTCCTCGTTTTCCGGCGAGCCCCGGCCCCCTAGCGCCACATGGCAAGCTCTTAGTGGCCAGCCGCAACCGCGCCGCCGCCCTCGCCCAACCACTGCTTGCCACGCGCCCCTCCTGCCTCCACCTCCCGTAGGGCCCGACGAAGCCCATCGCTGACCCGCCGCGGGCCGATTTGGGCCTGAGGCCGCCCACCGCGAGCCCGCGCGCACACGAGCCCCGCAGCTTCCCGCAACCTCCCGCCGGTGACCCCGATCCCCACCACTGAACTCCGATGGCGCCATCCCGGTCATCCCTCGTTACTCCGCCGCCGGCGACCACCGACCCAGGTCGTCGCGCCCGTTGCCTCCTCACTCCTCTGCTTCGATCTCTCCCTCTCTCTCTCTCTCGCTCGCTCGCGCCATCACCGGACTCCCTCTCGCTGCAGGACGCCGACCCCATCACCGAACCTCTGTCACTGCCTCGGATCCGATCGGGATCAACCCGAGCCGGCCTGTGCCGACCGGATCTGTCCATCCCCGCAGCCAGCCGGTCGACCCCAGCACCGGAGCGCCACCCGACCGCCGTATGGATTCCGCCGCCGCTCGTCCTCATCACGGGAGGAGGACGACACCCTCCGTGTCGGTGCCTCGACCTCCCGCGTGGGCCCCACACCCCATTCCAGGCCCGGCCCAACATCCATGTGGGCCTCGAGGAGCGCCAAGGCCCAGCCTGCTCCAACTCCTCAGCCAGCCTGTTACCTTCTCCATCGACTTGGGCCGAGACCCTTGGTGAGCGCCCGCTATTCCTCGCCCCGTGCGATTCCTGTTATGCCGCACTCATGTTCCTGATAGCCCAATTTTAGATGCGGTCTGTTACGTTTTTTTTCTACGGTGGAGAATTTAGCTATTTATCCAGAGAATGCCAAATTTGCAGAAAAACCCTTGGACATCATGCATTTAATATCTCACAAACCATGCATCGGATTAAAATGTTTTATATATGTAACTTGCTTAGAATTTCTTCTAGTTTCATAATTTGCAACTTTCATGCATGTTTAAAATGTTTAAACTTGTTGTTTGTTAAACTTTGCATAAATGCTATGTTAAAATGATTTATTTCATAACTAAATAACCGTAGCTCCATTTTATATAAACATTATATATAAATGGGGTGGAAAATGCATAGATTAACATGGTGGCATTGCTTTGCATGTTTAATAACTCTAAAATTGTGTATAGCACAGAACAGTACCAACCTTGAAATATGCACATGGGGCTTTTCTGGAATTGTTGTTTGTTGTTCTAGCCTCATTTAAACTTGCCTAGATAGGTAGTTTTCATATGCATCACCCCTTGCCATGTTCAATAACATTTAATATTGTTGGGTACATAAATGAGAGAGAACTAAGTAATTGAATGTGGTGTTTCATCAATATGCAACTCGTTGCATATTGAGCTCCACTTAATTTGTAGTATTGTTTGTGCACTTTGCCATGCCATGCCTCATTAAACCGGACATGCATCATACTTGATTGTGCATCATGCCATGTTTATGTGATGGTTGTTTACCATGTTGTTTGCTTCTTTCCGGTGTTGCTTCTTCTTGTTAGTTCCGGTAACGTTGCGTTTGTGAGGATCCGTTCGACTACATCCGTTTGTCTACTTCTTGGACTCGTTCTTCTTCCTTGTAGGATCTCAGGCAAGATGATCATACCCTCGATATCACTTCTATCTTTGCTTGCTAGTTGTTCGCTCTATCTCTATGCCGCGCTACCTACCACTTGTTATATCATGCTTCCCATATTGCCATGTCAAGCCTCTAACCCACCTTTCCTAGCGAACCGTTGTTTGGCTATGTTACCGCTTGTGCTCAGCCCCTCTTATAGCGTTGCTAGTTGCAGGTGAAGTTGGAGTTTGTTCCATGTTGGAACATGGATATGTTGGGATATCACATTATCTCTTATTTAATTAATGCATCTATATACTTGGTAAAGGGTGGAAGGCTCGGCCTTATGCCTGGTGTTTTGTTCCACTCTTGCCGCCCTAGTTTCTGTCATACCAGTGTTATGTTCCTTGATTTTGCGTTCCTTACATGGTTGGGGTTATGGGACCCCCTTGACAGTTCGCTTTGAATAAAACTCCTCCAGCAAGGCCCAACCTTGGTTTTACATTTGCCTAACAACCTAAGCATTTTTCCCTTGGGTTTCAGGAGCCCGAGGGTCATCTTTATTTTAACCCCCCCCCTCCCGGGCCAGTGCTTCTCTAAGTGTTGGTCTGAACTGGGCGATGTCCGGCGCCCCCTGGGAAACCAGTGTCTATGCCAATCCGACGTCTTGCCCATCCAGTGTGCCCTAAGATCAAGATATGTGCAGCTCCTATCGGGATTTGTCGGCACATTCGGGCGGTCTTGCTGGTCTTGTTTTACCATTGTCAAAATGTCTTGTAACCGGGGTTCCGAGTCTGATTGGGTCTTCCTGGGATAAGGAATATCCTTCGTTGATCGTGAGAGCTTGTGATGGGCTAAGTTGGGACACCCCTGCAGGGTATAAACTTTCGAGAGCCGTGCCCGTGGTTATGTGGCAGATGGGAATTTGTTAATGTCCGGTTGTAGAGAACTTGACACTTAACTTAATTAAAATGCATCAACTGTGTGTGTTGCCATGATGGTCTCTTTTCGGCGGAGTCCGAGAAGTGAACACGGCTTTGTGTTATGCTTGAACGTAAGTAGTTTCAGGATCACTTCTTTATCACTTATAGCTTTTCGACATCTGTGTTGCTTCTCTTCTCGCTCTTATTTGCGTATGTTAGCCACCATATTTGCTTAGCGCTTGTTGCAGCTCCACCTCATTACCTTATCCTACCCATAAGCTTAAATAGTCTTGATCTCGCGGGTGTGGTATTGTTGAGTCCTCGTCACTCACGGATACTTCCAAACAGTTGCAGGTGCCGATGATGCCAGTGCAGGTGACGCAACCGAGCTCAAGGGGGAGCTCGATGAAGATCTTGGTTGTTGTTATGTGTCTTTTTCGGATGATTAGTAGTGGTGCCCAGTTGGGACGATCGGAGATCTAGCATTTGGGGTTGTCTTCTTTTATTTTGGTTCCATAGTCGGACCTTGATTGTACTCTAGATGATGAATGTTTAACTTGTTATTTGAGTGAAGTGACGATTGTAAGGCAACTCTTTATCCCTTTCTTATTTAGTACATGGGATTGTGTGAAGATTACCCCTCTTGCGACAAAACCACCATGCGGTTATGCCTCTAAGTTGTGCCTCGACACGTGGGAGATATAGCCGCATCGTGGGTGTTACAAGTTGGTAATCAGAGCCATCCCTGACTTAGGAGCCCCCTGCTTGATCGAATCCCTGACGTTGTTGAGTCTAGAACAAAATGTTTTGAGTCTTAGGATTATATATATCGGAGAGTAGGATTATTTTTACTCCTCGGTCCCTTCGTCGCTCTGGTGAGGCCTCCGGACGTAGAATTTTTGACTTTCCTCTCCTCAAATTTCACGAATTTTTTTTAGGATCATGCGGGTATCTTGGGATCATTTCGATAGTCTTGTGACAAGAACATTGTTCTTGGTGCCTCTTGGCATTTAGGGGTTGTGGCAGTGTCTCGGGGAGTTGAGCTCCGAGGTGTTGTCGTCACAATTTTATCGTTGCAGTTCTGGAATACCTGAGTTCACCGACATCGAAAATATCTTTTATGTAGTTGTTGGTGATATAACCTCGACGCCACCCAGTACTGGGGCAGGAGTTCGGGAGTATTGCCATAGCTCGTATAACAGATGCCTTTCGAAGGTTGAGGTACTTGATTTCCGAAGGTTTCTTGGTTATGTGTTGAAGGATGGATACAGCTGGATGTAGGGATTGTTAGTTTGGGTGAGATATTATGCTTCCCCTGTATCCCCAACACCTGATTGCATAACCAGAAATTTTCGGGAGTTTATAAGTGGGAATTCAAGTATCACGTAGGATATCCTTCCAACAGACACATGATACGATATGGGGTCTATCATATGTTTCTTCCGGTTTATTCTGCAAGCCAATCCATTGTTTTGTTTTGAGTTGTGGTGTTCGAGTTGCTTCAATGTCAAATGTGTTTCCATACCTTTTCCAAGTGGTGTTCTCATGTTCTATGGGAGTGCTAATCCTTCTTGGTCATCAAGATTGTCATCCCAATTCTATTTCCAACTGGTGCGCTTCACTTTGAGATGATCCCATCATTCTCCCCTTCTGTAAGATCAATTCTAAGTTTTTCTCAACGTTGTTTGTTTCAACCGTCCCAAGTCGCCTTTGTTTTTACCGCCCTCCCACCCTTTTATTCAAAGACTCAGATTTCTTAATCAAGTATCCATGTTATGGATGTGAAGTCTCTTTATTCTTTTCTTTCAATGTTCTTATCCGGTGATTCTTGGGAAGATAATAACGGAGCTTCAAGTTCATCATTCTACATTTTTTTCTTCTCCGGTGGTTTAAATTCAAGCTTTGTCGAGCATATCCTCTCCTTGTTTCAAATGTTTTCTCATGTCGGGATATCTCCTAATCATTCACCTCTCGCTTTTCATTTGTTCCGATGTGCTGAAGATATCTCAGAAGATTCGTGTTTCCATTCTTAATCCATTCAAGCTATTTCGAGGTTGTTATCTCATTCAAGCCATTTAATTCAACCAGTGCAATCTTTCTTCAAAATCATTCCAAAGGTGTTTTTTAGTGGGCCCTAACCCACAGGTCTTTTCCCAGGATCTTACCTGACTCTTCTAATTTCCCGGAGCTATCCTCAAATTCTTTCAAAGTTGAAGTAAGAATGAATCATCATCTGTCAAATGTCTTTCTCCAAGATCTTTCAAAATTCTATCATCGTTGGTTCAACCTTTCTAATTTTTCATTCCGGAGTGCCTCAACAATTTGTGGTGGTGTTTCTCACCGTCATTCTCAACATTTGAAGACCGAAGAAGAGTTTTTCCTCCAAATATTATCCGTTCTCTTAGAGATGCGAAGTTCAAGCTTGCTGCCATCCTCTCATAATTGGTTTTGATTGTGAGAATTTTTTTTCACCCATCTGGAGCAATTCATGAGTCTTTTCAGTTTGATTCTCTGGAGGCCATCATTTCAGAAGATTTATTCATTCTCAACATTCAGCTCTCATTCCCCAATTCTACCGGCCGGTGCATCATTCAAACATCCTCTAATCGGTTCATAATCTCTTCGTTCTCATGTATCTAAATCCCCTCAAGTATCTTCTTTCGTTTTTCCAATTCTTCCCGGTGAATTGTGCCTTTGCTACTTTCATTTTCAATTCTTACGGCAGTTCGTTCAAGAATTCTCTTCCGTTGTTATTGTATCAATTCATTCGTTCTTTCCTAAAGTCTACCGATGGATCCATCAAGACCTTACCAAGTTTATGCTATATCTCTCTTTAATCCTTGCAATGAGAATAAGTAGTATGCGAATCCATTGCTTGTCATCAATTTAATTCGATGAAGGATAAGCATACAATAAATCTTATTCTTATTTCCTTGAGGTGATTCAATTTTTTTCTTCCTGAGATTGTCCATGTTGAGTAAATTCTTGATTGCAAGTGAGTCATCTTTCTTTTCCGGAGTTCCAAGTTTTCCGCTTTATCTCGTCGCAAAGCTCCATCTAAATCATCGCAAGGCTTCACCTTGTGTTTTCAACTTCTCTTTATTTTTATCATCCTTTTATTACCGGAGTTCTTCACGGAGGCTCTACATGGTGTTTCGTCAAGGATTCTTTTCATTCTTCAATTGTTCTTCAAGATTTATCTTGAAGCTATGATCCTCTAAGCTATACTCCAAATTAAACATGGTGTTCAACACATGTCTTGTTTGAGGAGTTCAAGTATTCTTCTTCTTGCATTTCAAAGTGCAATTCTTTCTACCTTATCATTGAGGTGGTGCTATGTCATTCTTGACAATTTCCCTTCGTGTTTCAAGGTTCACAAGTTGTTAATAATGAGTTATTTAAACCCATCATTTTCTTTTCGTCCAGGAGATCCTTTGCAACCCATCAATCTCTTCATTGGATTTATCTTGGGTTATATTTCACCTAAAGACTTCCCTAAGGTATGTTGCTATTGTGGTGTTTATCAATGATCCAATCTTCTCCTTCCCATCTCGGTGAAGAGGTTTTTCATCTCTTCTTTGTACCCGATCAATCTTTGTTTTCGGTGGCGTAATTTCTCCTCAGTTTTCAGAAGTTTTCCATAAGCCCACTCCAAGTTTATTCGTTTCGTTGTTGGTTTTCCAACAACTCCGTTTTAACCTTCTTCGAAGGGTGCTTTCAAAGCTCATTTGTGGCAGAAGTTGGCATTTTCTTCTCCATTCTGTTATTCCAATGATCTATCTTATATTCTTTCTTCTGGAGGCATTGTGATGCTGCTCTCTTTCCTCATAATCTCGAATTGTGAGGATCGTGTTCTTTTCATGCTTATCCATTTAACCGGGGTGCCGTGCCCTCTTTTCAAGTTCTTCCCATTTTGTCAAGCTTTGTTTCTTTTCTACCGGAGTGCTTCCTGCATTCTTTCGTTCTCATTCCTTACTTATTCCGTTTCAACCGGAGTGGTTACTTGTCCTTCCTTGTCGCTGGAGCTCGTCATTCATGTCTTTCTACCCACAAGGTTCTCGTAATGTTCCTTGTTCCTCTTTTCTAACGGAGTGTTTCAACTTCGTTCATCTCCATTGTATTCTTTTTTCAAAATGTTTTAACCTCTCAAGGTTCTTTGGTTTCACTCGCTTGTCAAAGAAGCAACTTAGTTTACCTCTGCTCTTCCTCTTCTGCTTTTTCTCCGGTGCCATCCTAGATCTCGGGACGAGATCCTCTTGTAGTGGTGGAGTGTTGTAACGCCCCGAGACCGTTGCGTCAGGTGTCTTCCTGTTATTCGTTGTTGTTGCCTTGTCATTCGCTTGCGTGCTGCATCTTGCCATGTCATCATGTGCATTATAGCATCATGTTTTCAAAAGTTGCATCCGTCTCGTTTCCTCCAGTTCTCTCTGTTGTCCGTTATCAGCCCAGACACACTTGCATGTGCCCGCGGCACGTCCGAAATATTATTTTATAAGTGGCCGGAAAAATGTTCTCGGAATGGGTTGAAAGTTGGCGTGCGGTCTTATTATAGTGTAGATAGACAGCCTGTCAAATTTCGTCGCATCCGGAGTTCGTTTGATGGCCCAACCGTTAAACATATAGCGGCATTATAGCCGGTCATACGTCGGACGTTTCGGTCCCCGAAACTACTGCCGGGCCTCTCCTTCTCTTCTCTCCTCTCAGCCCAAGGCTTCTCTTCACAGCCCACTCCCTCTCTAAACTAGCCCACCAAACCCCCCCCCCTCCGACCGGAACCATCAGATCGTGATCCGAGGGTTCGAAAACGGATGAAACCCCCCTAACCTTAGACCCCTACTCTATTTAAACACCCCCTGCCATTTTGGGCATCCCTAACCTACCCCTAGCCTCCCCTAACCTCCAGCCGCCGCATCCTCCTCGAAATCGCGCTGCCAGCCACCTCCAGCCGCTGCCTCCTCATTTTCCGGCGAGCCCCAGCCCCCTCGCGCCACGTGGCAAGCTCTTAGTGGACAGCCGCAACCGCGTCGCCGCCCTCGCCCAACCACTACTTGCCACGCGCCCCTCCTGCCTCCACCTCTCGCAGGGCCCGGCGAAGCGCATCGCAGACCCGCCGCGGGCCGATCTGGGCCCGAGGCTGCCCGCCGTGAGCCCGCGCGCACACGAGCCCCGCAGCTCCCCGCAACCTCCCGCCGGTGACCCCGATCCCCACCGCTGAACTCCGTCGGCGCCGTCTCGGTCGTCCCTCGTCACTCCGCCGCCGGTGAGCACCGACCCAGGTCGCCGCGTCCGTTGCCTCCTCTCTCTCTCCTCTACTTCGATCTCTCTCTCTCTCGCACGCGCGCGCGCCATCACCGTACTCCCTCTCACTGTAGGACGGCGACCCCATCACCGAACCTCTGTCGCCGCCTCGGATCCGAGCGGGATCAACTCAATCCGGCCTGTGCCGACCGAATCTATCCATCCCCGTCGCCAGCCAGTCGACCCCAGCACCGGAGCGCCACCCCACCGCCGTACGGATTCCGCCGCCGCACGTCCTCATCACGGGAGAAGGACGACGCCCTCCTTGCCGGTGCCTCGACCTCCCGGGTGGGCCCCACGCCCCGTTCCAGGCCCAGCCCATCATCCACATGGGCCTCGAGGAGCGCTAAGGCCCAGCCTGCTCCAACTCCTCAGCCAGCATGTTACCTTCTCCACTGACTTGGACCGAGACCCTTGGTGAGCGCCCGCTATTCCTCGCCCCGTGTGATTCCTGTTATACTGCGCTCATGTTCCTGATAGCCCAGTTTTAGATGCGGCCTGTTATGGTTTTTTTCTGCGCTAGAGAATTTAGCTATTTATCCAGAGACGCCAGATTTGCAGAAAAACCCTTGGACATCATGCATTTAATATCTCACAAACCATGCATCGAACTAAAATGTTTTATATATGTAACTTGCTTAGAATTTCATCTAGTTTCATAATTTGCAACTTTCATGCATGTTTAAAATGTTTAAACTTGCTGTTTGTTGAATTTTGCATAAATGCCATGTTAAAATGATTTATTTCATAACTAAATAACCGTAGCTCCATTTTAAATAAACTGTATATGTAAATGGGGTGGAAAATGCATAGATTAACATGGTGGCATTACTTTGCATGTTTAATAACTCTAAAATGGTGTATAGGGCAGAACAGTACCAACCTTAAAATATGCACATGGTGATTTTCCGGAATTGTTGTTTGTTGTTCCGGCCTCATTTAAACTTGCCTAGATAGGTAGTTTTCATATGCTTCACCCCTTGTCATGTTTGATAACATTTAATATTGTGGGGTACATAAACGAGAGAGAACTAAGTAATTGAATGTGGTGTTTCTTCAATATGCAACTCGTTGCATATTGAGCTCCACTTAATTTGTAGTATTGTTTGTGCACTTTGCCATGCCATGCCTCATTAAACCGGACATGCATCATACTTGATTGTGCATCATGCCATTTTTATGTGATGGTTGTTTACCATGTTGTTTGCTTCTTTCCGGTGTTGCTTCTTCTTGTTAGTTCCGGTAACGTTGCGTTTGTGAGGATTCGTTCGACTACGTCCATTTGTCTACTTCTTGGACTCGTTCTTCTTCCTTGCGGGATCTCAAGCAAGATGATTATACCCTCGATATCACTTCTATCTTTGATTGCTAGTTGTTCGCTCTATCGCTATGTCACGCTACCTATCACTTGTTATATCATGCTTCCTAGATTGCCATGTCAAGCCTCTAACCCACCTTTCCTAGCAAACCGTTGTTTGGCTATGTTACCGCTTTTGCTCAGCCCCTCTTATAGCGTTGCTAGTTGCAGGTGAAGTTGGAGTTTGTTCCATGTTGGAACATGGATATGTTGGGATATCACATTATCTCTTATTTAATTAATGCATCTATATACTTGGTAAAGGGTGGAAGGCTCGGCCTTATGCCTGGTGTTTTATTCCACTCTTGCCGCCCTAGTTTCCGTCATAGCGGTGTTATGTTCCTTGATTTTGCGTTCCTTACGCGATTGGGGTTATGGGACCCCCTTGACAGTTCGCTTTGAATAAAACTCCTCCAGCAAGGCCCAACCTTGGTTTTACATTTGCCTAACAACCTAAGCATTTTTCCCTTGGGTTTCAGGAGCCCGAGGGTCATCTTTATTTTAACCCCCCCCCTCCCGGGCCAGTGCTTCTCTAAGTGTTGGTCTGAACTGGGCGATGTCCGGCGCCCCCTGGGAAACCAGTGTCTATGCCAATCCGACGTCTTGCACATCCAGTGTGCCCTGAGATCAAGATATGTGCAGCTCCTATCGGGATTTGTCGGCACATTCGGGCGGTCTTGCTGGTCTTGTTTTACCATTGTCAAAATGTCTTGTAACCGGGATTCCGAGTCTGATCGGGTCTTCCCGGGAGAAGGAATATCCTTCGTTGATCGTGAGAGCTTGTGATGGGCTAAGTTGGGACACCCCTGCAGGGTATAAACTTTTGAGAGCTCTGCCCGTGGTTATGTGGCAGATGGGAATTTGTTAATGTCCGATTGTAGAGAACTTGACACTTAACTTAATTAAAATGCATCAACTGTGTGTGTTGCCGTGATGGTCTCTTTTCAGCGAAGTCTGAGAAGTGAACACGGTCTTGTGTTATGCTTGAACGTAAGTAGTTTCAGGATCACTTCTTGATCACTTATAGCTTTTTGACCATTGTGTTGCTTCTCTTCTCGCTCTTATTTGCGTATGTTAGCCACCATATTTGCTTAGCGCTTGCTGCAGCTCCACCTCATTACCTTATCCTACCCATAAGCTTAAATAGTCTTGATCTCGCGGGTGTGAGATTGCTGAGTCCTCGTGACTCATGGATACTTCCAAACAGTTGCAGGTGCTGATGATGCCAGTGCAGGTGATGCAACCGAGCTCAAGGGGAGCTCGATGAAGATCTTGGTCGTTGTTATGTGTCTTTTCTGGATGATCAGTAGTGGTGCGCAGTTGGGACGGTCGGGGATCTAGCATTTGGGGTTGTCTCCCTTTATTTTGGTTCCATGGTCGGACCTTGATTGTACTCTGGATGATGAATGTTTAACTTGTTATTTGAGTTAAGTGGCGATCGTAAGCCAACTCTTTATCCCTTTCTTATTCAGTACATGGGATTGTATGAAGATTACCCCTCTTGTGACAAAACCACCATGCGGTTATGCCTCTAAGTCGTGCCTCAACACGTGGGAGATATAGCCGCATCGTGGGCGTTACATTGGGCCCGCATGTTGGAGATAACATGGCAGATAGTTAGGACAATGACATTTCTCCCCCACATATCTTCTGGATTTGGGGGAGACTAGACTGTCTAGACAGTTGAATCTTGGTCACCCTACCACGAGTTAGGATGTTCTTGGTATGATTAGATTGGGACTAGTCATGTTCTTGCATTTCTATTAGGTTGTTATTGGTCCTACACTACTGTAGCATGCTGCTAACGCGACAGTACGATCAGAAACCCTTTGACGAAAATATGTGTGATGCATTAATCACAAACGGTGATGTAAAAAACCGTCAAAAAGGGTGCAAAAACGTTTGTGATGATGGATGCATCAAACACGGTTCCGATTTTAGTTGTGTGTGCGATGTAGGGCATACGGTTCAGTTCAATGAACTGTTTGCGATGAGGAAGAAGAATAGAAACGGGCAGCCATATGAAGGTGTGTGTGATATACGGCATAGAGTTCACTCAGATTAACTGTTTATGATGAGGAGGAACAACAGAAATGGGCTGCTAGATAAAGGTGTGTGCGATTGAGGGCACATGCTTCAGAAGGATTAACTATTTGCGATTAGGCAACAGAACAGAAATGGTTAGTCATATCAAAGTGTCTGTGATTGATGGCATACACTTCACACGGATGAACTATTTGCGATTAGCCACAACAAACAGAAATAGTTAGACAGATCACCGTGTGTGCGCTAGACGGGCACACATTCTAATTTAAAAAAGTGTGTGCGATGGTAATAACGAGCACGCACAGTTGTTGGAACAAGACGTGTGCTGACATTGCCTATTACGGTGCACCCTATGGTGCAAATGCCATGTAGGCGGCCGAGAAAGCGTGCCCACATCACGCCGTCCGGGAATAGTGCCGCACTTAGAAACTATAGAACCGTCAATAAATTTTGAGCCTGTGTCCTGTCACATTCCAAATTACTACCATGCTATATTTAGTTGCAAACCTATTCACACCGATCAAAACCTAAACGGTTTCCCACTTAGGAGCGTATTAGTACTCGGTTATAAATACTACTACTCCAAGATGACTGCACATTCCTCCTCAACTCCTCATCCACAAAAATAAGCAAGTCATTCATCATCGTTCCCTTGCGTCTGCCATGGCCAGCATGAGTTCTGGGTTGAGAGATTGCCACCAGGGAGAGGCGAGCATGGAAGCGGAAGCACGAGAGATGTCCCGCCTCACCGAGAAAGCAGCCAACATGTCTCGTCGCGCGGCCGTAGCAGCACAGAGGTCCCCCGTGTCGCCGAAGCAGCATGGAGGTCCCGCCGCGCCTTCAGTGTAGCACACTGGTTCGGCCACACCGCGAAAGTAGTAGAGATGTCCCGCCGCGGCGTGAATGCAGCGGAGATGTCCTCTCGCACCGTGGCAGCCTGGGAAAATGTCTTGTGGGCAGGCGAGGACTCTTACAGGCGCATGCATGCGTTTGTCCTTAGCTAGATGGATCAGATCTCCGGCTGGGCGAGGTTGCAGGACGACATGAAAGCCTCATTTGAACAGGCTACCGGCGTCATCTGGCAACTAAATGAGAGCAATGCGAAGGTCATGGCTGAGCGCGACCTGCTGAGGGCGAAGATCATCAGAAGTGTGGAGCAGCAGGAGGAGACCACTGCCTTGTTGAAGAGGACCGCTGATACGTCTCCAACGTATCTATAATTTATGGAGTATTCATGCCATGTTTACAATAGTTTTATATGATTTTGGTATGATTTGATTAGAACTAACCCGGACTGATGCTGTTTTCAGCAGAACTACCATGGTGTTGTTTTTGTGTAGAAATAAAAGTTCTCGGAATGCGATGAAAATCAACGGAGAATTTTTCTGGAAAATATAAAAAATACTGAAACAAAAATCTACCGGAGGGGAGTCCCATGGGCCCCCGAGGGTAGGGGCGCACCCACCCCCCCCCCTGGGCGCACCCCTGTGCCTCGTGGACTTCCGTGGGGCCCCCTGACTTGTTCTCGATGCCAAACTCTCATATAAATACCCAAACCTCCAGAAATTAACCTAGATCGGAAGTTCCGCTGCCGCAAGCCTCTGTAGCCATGAGAAATCAATCTAGGCCCTCTCTGGCACCCTACCGGAGGGGGCCATCATCACCGGAGTCTATGGAGGAGGATCCCGGAGGGGCCATCATCACCATGAAGGCCAAGGACCAGAGGGAGAACCTCTCCCCATCCAGGGGGAGGCCATGGAGGATGAAGCACAAGGGGGAGAACCTCTCCTCCTCTCTCTCGATGGCACCGGAGTGCCATCGGGAGGGGAATCATCGTCGCGGTGATCGTCTTCATCAACATCACCATCCTCATCTCTTTTACATGGTCCACTCTCCCGCACCCTGCTGTAATCCCTACTTGAACATGGTGCTTTATGCCACATATTATGATCCAATGATGTGTTGCCATCCTATGATGTTTTGAGTAGATATCCTTTGTCTTTGGGTTGATTGATGATCTAGATTGGTATGAGTTGTATGTTTTATTTTGGTGCTGTCCTATTGTGCCCTCCGTGTCGCGCAAGCGTGAGGGATTCCCGCTGTAGGGTGTTGCAATACGTTCATGATTCGCTTATAGTGGGTTGCTTGAGTGACAGAAGCATAAACCCGAGTAAGGGGGTTGTTGCGTATGGGATAAAGGGGACTTGGTGCTTTAATGCTATGGTTGGGTTTTACCTTAATGATCTTTAGTAGTTGCGGATGCTTGCTAGAGTTCCAATCATAAGTGCATATGATCCAAGAAGAGAAAGTATGTTAGCTTATGACTCTCCCTCATATGAAATTGCAATGACGACTATCGATCTTGTTAACAATTACTTAGGACAATTCCGCACACTAATCCATCATTATTCCACACTCGCTATTTATAATATTTAGTAATATATTCTAACTTTATGATAACAGCACCTACTTTTATGTTTTAGCTCTCCTATATCATGCAAAGTTATCCTCTTCATACCCACAACGTAGTTTCATTTCTCGTTTCTAGTTGGAAGCAAACGTTCGGTGTATGTAGAGCTGTATCAGTGGCAGATAGGGCTTGAGAGAATATTGATCTTACCTTTAGCTCCTTGTGGGTTCGACACTCCATACTTATCACTTCCACCATTGGGAATTGCTATGATGATTCCCTGCACTTGGGGATTATCAAGCTCTTTTCTGGCGCCGTTGCCACGGAGCAATAGCCTGGGGTTGATATTCTCGTGTGTGCTTGTTTTGTTCTTCACTAAGTAGATTTTGTTTTTCCTTTTTTTGTTTCTGTTTAGTTGTGGGTGAAACATACAAAAAAATAAAAAATACAAATACAAAAAAAATTAGTTGCCTCTCATACCTAAAAAGTTTTTCAATAAGAGAAGTGATTGGAAGGTTATGCATTGGAGAAATGAGGGTCGACCTTGCACACTTGTGTTCATGCTCATGGAAAAATGTAAAAAAATTCATGGAAGCTTCTCTAAAAATAATTATCCCCTTGTATATATCCATTTTATTACAAAAATAATGTGCCAAGCTTCGGTTTTAGGATGATTAGATTACTTGTTTACTATGTACAGTACAAAAACAGAAACTTTGACTGTAGCGCATGATTTTACATTTTTTACTGGAAAGTCAAATGGGTCTGAATCCTTTTGTACATTAATTATGTACAAATTTTTTAAATTTTCACATTTTTTAGATTTTGTTTGAGTTACAGAAATATACTAAACTTCCAGATTACTACGGAATGTCCTATTTTTGACAGATTCTCTTTTCTATGTGTTGATCGCTTATTTTGATGAAACTATGGGTAGTATCGGGGGGTATGAACCATGATGAAGTTGGAATATAGTAGATATAGTTCTAATATGAAATTGGAATAAGTTTGCAACAGTACCTAAAGGTAGTGATTTGCTTTATTATACTAACGGATCTCACAAAGTTTTTGTTAAAGTTTTGTGTGGATGAAGTGCTCGAAGATCGAGGAGCTATCAATATGAGAAGAATAAAGAGAGGCACGAGCTCAAGATTGGGGATGCCCAAGGCACCCCAAGTAAATATTTCAAGGATACTCAAGCATCTAAGCTTGGGGATGCCCCGGTTAGCATCCCATCCTTCTTCTTCAACAATTATCGGTATACCGCGGTTTTTGTTTTGTTCACATAATTTGTGTCCTTTGTGTTTTTATTTTTCCTTTAAGAACCATGCTAGTATGAGATAGACCTTTATTTATTTATAGAATACGTCATGTCACTTATATCTTTTAAGTATGACCTTATAGAATTGCTCTTTGTGCTTCACTTAAATCTGTTGAGTATGGTTTTATAGAATGCTTCGTGTGCTTCACTTATATATTTTGAGCTTGGATATTGGTTAGTCTATATTAATTATAGAATTCTCCATGAACTTCACCTATATCTTTTGGATTATGAATAATACTATCATCTAAAGTGGATTTAGAAGAAGTTCGCTCCCAATATTTCGAATGAGGAGAATTTTGCTTATGAGGAGAGTAGTAAAATTTCTATGCTCGTAGATCATGAAAAGAATGCTTTATGTGATGGTTATATTGTTGAACTCATTCATGATGCTACTGAAAATTATTATGAGGGAGGAATACATGCTTGTAGGAGTTGCAATAATATCAAGTTTCCTCTCTATGTTCTTAAAGTTTTGAAGTTGTACCTGTTTTGCCTTCCTATGCTAGTTGATTCTTGTTCCCATAAGTGTGTGCTCACAAAATCCCTAGGCATAGTAAGTGGGTTAGGTTTAAATGTGCTAGCCATATTCTTCATGATGCTCTCTGTATGTTTCAATTCTTATCTTTTATGTGAGCATCATTGAAATCATCATGCCTAGCTAAAAGGCCTTAAAGAAAAGCGCTTGTTGGGAGACAAAATAATATTTACCCTTACTACTTTTGTGTGTTCTCATGATTAAGCTACTGTAGTAATCATGTTTTATAGCTTTTGTTTCAATAAAGTACCAAGTAAGACCTTTGGGAAGACTTGGGTGAAAGTTAATGTGATCTTGTTGTAAAAAACAGAAACTTTGCGCTCACGAGATTAGCTGTCAATTTTTACAGAAGAGTGTGATTGAGTTGATTATTTTTGAAGAAGATTAATAGACAAATTCCTCACGTCCACAAATTTATTTCATAATTTTTGGAGTAGCAGAAGTACGGTTTCTGTTCAGATCATTACAGACTGATCTGTTTCTGACAGATTCTGTTTTCATTGCATAGTTTGCTTGTTTCTAGTTTCTATGGCTTATATTTCTCAATATAAATTGTAGAAATGATATGGTACAGTAGGCATTGTGTGATAAAAATTATGAACCTTGTCTTTGACAGTACCAAAGTGAATGGTTTACTCTTTATCATACTAACCTATCTCACGAAGTTCCGTTAAGTTTTGTGTGATTGAAGTTTTCAAGCTTTGGGTGAGATATCATTATGAGGAGAATAAGGAGTGGAAAGACCCTAAGCTTGGGGATGACCAAGGCACCCCAAGGTAATATTCAAGGAAGACTCAAGCGCCTAAGCTTGGGGATGCCCCGGAAGGCATCCCCTCTTTCGTCTTCAAAACTATCGGTATACCTTACTCGGAGCTATATTTTTATTTGTCACATGATATGTGTTTTGCTTGGAGCGTATTTCCAATTTACTTGCTGTTTGAATAAAATCATTGGATCTGAAATCTTGAATGAAAAAGAATCCTCCCATGGCTATTTAATTATTTGACTACTCAGTATTCTTCACTTATATCTTTCCGGAGTAGTTTGTCATTTACTCACGTGCTTCACATATATCCAAATGGTTGAATGAATTGAATATCGTAAATTTGAATTTATATACGTTTCATATGCTTACAGCATGAGGAGTAATGACTTCACACATAATAAGTATAGGTAGTAAACTTATTGAAAGTTAGCAAATGCAGAATTGGTCACTTGAACAATTCATGAAAGAATATTGAAGGAAGAGATATTTCACATATAAATATACTATCTTGGACATCTTTTGCAATTGTGAGCACTCATTTAAATATGACATGCTAAAAGGTTGATGTTGGACAAGGGAGACAACTTAATGGGTTATGTTTTCCTATATCCGAAACTTTATATTGTCTTGGACTATCCAACATGTTGAGCTTGCCTTTCCCTCTCATGCTAGCCAAATTCTTTGCACCAAGTAGAAATACTACTTGTGCTTCTAAATATCCTTAAACCCAGTTTTGCCATGAGAGTCCACCATATCTACCTATGGATTGAGTAAGATCCTTCAAGTAAGTTGTCATTCTTGCAAGCAATAAAAATTGCTCTCTAAATATGTATGATTTATTAGTGTGGAGAAAATAAGCTTTATATGATCTTGTGATGTGGAAGAAATAAAAGCGACGGACTGCATAATAAAGGTCCATATCACAAGTGGCAATATAAAGTGACATTATTTTGCATTAAGATTTTGTGCATCCAACCATAAAAGCACATGACAACCTCTGCTTCCCTCTGTGAAGGGCATATCTTTTACTTTTATCTTCTACCCTTGTACCAGAGTCATGGTGGTCATCACCTTTCCTTTTTACACTTTTTCCTTTGGGAAGCACTTTGTGTTGGAGCGATCCGGATATACATATCACTTGGATGTATGTTTTCATAAATTATTATTGTTGACATTACCCTTGAGGTAAAAGGTTGGGAGGCGAAACTATAAGCCCCTATCTTTCTCTGTGTCCGATTAAAGCTTTGAACCCATAAATATCGCATGAGTGTTGGCAATTGTGAAACATTAAATGATAGTTGAGTATATGGAGTTTGCTGAACCAAAGCTCTTACATAGACCCATCCCGAAAATAAGATTAATTGCAATTGTTTGATGACTAAGAGCATGGTTTGTTAGTTTTCAAGAAAGTTTATGATCTACACTTTAACATGTGAATAGCTTGTTACTTGATCATGAGAAGTTTTATGAGTTGAGCTACTGTTATGATATATAATGATGATAGAAAAAGTGATTGGAACTATCATTGATCAAATTTAAGCACTTGCTAGCATTCACACTTCATAAATTATTTCTTTTGTCATTTACCTACTCGAGGACGAGCAGGAATTAAGCTTGGGGATGCTAATACTTCTCCAATGTATCTATAATTTATGAAGTATTCATGCCATGTTTACAATAGTTTTATATGATTTTGGTATGATTTGATTAGAACTAACCCAGACTGACGCTGTTTTCGGCAGAACTACCGTGGTGTTGTTTTTGTGCAGAAATAAAAGTTCTCGGAATGCGATGAAAATCAACGGAGAATTTTTCCGGAAAATATAAAAAATACTGGAACAAAAATCTACCGGAGGGGAGTCCCGTGTGCCCCACGAGGGTGGGGGCACGCCCACCCCCCTGGGCGCGCCCCTGTGCCTCGTGGACTTCCCGTGGGGCCCCCTGACTTGTTCTCGACGCCAACCTCTCCTATAAATACCCAAACCTCCAGAAATTAACCTAGATCGAAAGTTTCGCAGTCGCAAGCCTCTGTAGCCACGAGAAATCAATCTAGGCCCTCTCTGGCACCCTGTCAGAGGGGGCCATCATCATCGGAGGCTATGGAGGAGGATCCTAGAGGGGCCATCATCACCATGAAGGCCAAGGACCAGAGGGAGAACCTCTCCCCATCCATGGGGGAGGCCGTGGAGGAGGAAGCACAAGGGGGAGAACCTCTCCTCCTCTCTCTCGGTGACACCGGAGTGCCATCGGGAGGGGAATCATCACCGCGGTGATTGTCTTCATCAACATCACCATCCTCATCTCTTACGCGGTCCACTCTCCCGCACCCCACTGTAATCCCTACTTGAACATGGTGCTTTATGCCACATATTATGATCCAATGATGTGTTGCCATCCTATGATGTTTTGAGTAGATATCCTTTGTCTTTGGGTTGATTGATGATCTAGATTGGTACGAGTTGTATGTTTTATTTTGGTGCTGTCCTATTGTGCCCTCTGTGTCGCGCAAGCATGAGGGATTCCCGTTGTAGGGTGTTGCAATACGTTCATGATTCGCTTATAGTGGGTTGCTTGAGTGACAGAAGCATAAACCCGAGTAAGGGGGTTGTTGTGTATGGGATAAAGGGGACTTGATGCTTTAATGCTATGGTTGGGTTTTACTTTAATGATGTTTAGTAGTTGCGGATGCTTGCTAGAGTTCCAATCATAAGTGCATATGATCCAAGAAGAGAAAGTATGTTAGCTTATGCCTCTCCCTCATATGAAATTGCAATGACGACTATCGGTCTTGTTAAGAATTGCCTAGGACAATTCCGCACACCAATCCATCATTATTCCACACTCGCTATTTATAATATTTAGTAATACATTCTAACTTTATGATAACAACACCTACTTTTATGTTTTAGCTCTCCGATATCATGCAAAGTTATCCTCTTCATACCCACAATGTAGTTTTATTTCTCGTTTCTAGTTGGAAGCAAACGTTCGGCGTACGTAGAGTCGTATCAGTGGCAGATAGGGCTTGAGAGAATATTGATCTTACCTTTAGCTCCTTGTGGGTTTGACACTCCATACTTATCACTTCCTCCATTGGGAATTGCTATGATGATTCCCTGCACTTGGGGATTATCAACCGCCATCATCATCGAGAAACTTATGGACGAGAATGCCATGCTGCGCACCAAGCGCAAAAGGCTGGTGGAGGAATCCGTGGATGATCTCAAGCAGCATCTTGAGGACACGAAAGAGCTCATCGCCGCTCGCCGTGGAGACTAGTTCCCGCGGCCTACAGCAACGCATCAAGAAAGTAGAGATCAGCGAGCCAGATCGTTGTCTTCCTTCTTTTGCCGTTGTGTATTTTGGGCATTGCCGCATGTGGCTTTTTTAATTATGTTTCTAAATATGAAAGACAATTATTATCCACTATCATCGTCCTTATATTCATCAGTCTTACTATAAGTCGCAGTCGATGCTATATTGGTCCGTCGGATCTTACATCAAGATCCGTGCAAAACTTTCTTTTCAGATTTTCCTTTTTCTCTCCTAAATCTCAGTCTAGTGAGACATAGCCACGCCGTGAAACAGGGGATCGATACGTCTCCAACGTATCTATAATTTTTTATTGTTCCATGCTATTATATTATCTGTTTTGGATGTTTATGGGCTTTATTATACACTTTTATGTTATTTTTGGGACTAACCTATTAATCGGAGGCCCAGCCCAAAATGTTGTTTTATTGCCTATTTCAGTGTTTCGAAGAAAAGGAATATCAAACGGAGTCCAAACGGAATGAAACCTTCGGGAGAGTTATTTTTGGAACTGAAGCAATTCAGGAGACTTGGAGTCTACGTCTGGGAAGCTTCGAGGTGGCCACGAGGCAGGGAGGCGCCCCCCCACCCTCGTGGGCCCCTCGTGGCTCCCCTGACCTACTTCTTCCTCCTATATATATATCCATATACCCCCCAAACATCGAAGAACATAATAGATCGGGAGTTCCGCCGCCAGAAGCCTCCATAGCCACGGGAAATCAATCTAGACCCATTCCGGCACCCTGCCGGAGGGGGGAATCCCTCTCCGGTGGCCATCTTCATCATCCCAGTGCTCTCCATGATGAGGAGGGAGTAGTTCTCCCTCGGGGCTAAGGGTATGTACCAGTAGCTATGTGTTTGATCTCTCTCTCTCTCTCTCGTGTTCTTGAGGTGGTACGATCTTAATGTATCGCGAGCTTTGCTATTATAGTTGGATCTTATGATGTTTCTCCCCCTCTACTCTCTTGTGATGAATTGAGTTTTACCTTTGAAGTTATCTTATAGGATTGAGTCTTTAAGGATTTCAGAACCCTTGATGTATGTCTTGCCGTGCTTATTTGTGGTGACAATGGGATATCACGTGATCCACTTGATGTATGTTTTGGTGATCAACTTGTGGGTTCCGCCCATGAACCTATGCATAGGGGTTGGCACACGTTTTTGTCTTGACTCTCCGGTAGGAACTTTGGGGTACTATTTGAAGTTCTTTGTGTTGGTTGAATAGATGAATCTGAGATTGTGTGATGCATATCGTATATAATCATACCCACGGATACTTGAGGTGACATTGGAGTATCTAGGTGACATTATTGTTTTGGTTGATTTGTGTCTTAAGGTGTTATTCTAGTACAAACTCTTGAATAGATCGATCTGAAAGGATAACTTTGAGGTGGTTTCGTACCCTACCATAATCTCTTCGTTTGTTCTGCGCTATTAATGACTTTGGAGTGACTCTTTGTTGCATGTTGAGGGATAGTTATATGATCCAATTATGTTATTATTGTTGAGAGAACTTGCACTAGTGAAAGTATGAACCTATAGGCCTTGTTTCCTAGCATTGCAATACCGTTTACGCTCACTTTTATCATTAGTTACCTTGCTGTTTTTATATTTTCAGATTATAAAAACCTATATCTATCATACTTATTGCACTTGTATCACCATCTCTTCGCCGAACTGGTGCACCTATACAATTTACCATTGTATTGGGTGTGTTGGGGACACAAGAGACTCTTTGTTATTTGGTTGCAGGGTTGTTTGAGAGAGACCATCTTCATCCTACGCCTTCCACGGATTGATAAACCTTAGGTCATCCACTTGAGGGAAATTTGCTACTGTCCTACAAATCTCTGCACTTGGAGGCCCAACAACGTCTACAAGAAGAAGGTTGTGTAGTAGACATCAAGCTCTTTTCTGGCGCCGTTGCCAGGGAGGTTAGCGCTTGAAGGTAACGAGGAGGAGCCTTCTATCCAACCAATCACATTAATAAGGAGCTCCAAAAAGAGGATTGAACCCACACATGATGTGAAGAAGAAAAAGAAAAGACGGAGAAGCAAAGGTAGAAAGGTATCTCTCCCAAATGGTGTTGCTCCTATTACTCATTGTGACGATGATAATTGATATACTATTAGTGCTATCCATACTATTAACGATGAGAGTGATTATGCTTATGATAGGAAAAGGCCCAAGCTTGGGGATGCTATGTTTGATGAAGATGATGTTTTTGAGAATATATATTGTTGCAAATAATGTTTGTCCCAAGCTTGGGGATGCTACGTTTAATGAGGATGATATTTTTAGTCTCCCAAGTTTTGATATGCAAATTTATAATGATGATAGCATGCCTCCTACTTATGATGATTATATTGATGAAAGTGGGTTTGGAAGAGTGTCAACTTTAGGAAGTAATGATCCCAATATTTTGTAGGATGTTGAATCTTATTATGATAATTATGAAAGTGGATTTGGAGAGGTCATGACTTTATTTAGTGATGATTCCACTATCTTGGAAGAGTTTTCAATCGATTATGATGAGAACAAAGTTGCTACTTATGATAATTATTGTGATGATACATATGCTATAAAAAGTAGTGATGATTATATTTAGAAAACTTGTCATGATTATGATTACTCTTTTTCTTAACATTACTCTTTTAATGTGGAAACAATTTATAGTATTCGAGTTTCTTATGATACTCCCACTATTCCGAATGAGAAGAATTTTGCTTATGTGGAGAGTATTAAAATTTCTATGCTTGTATATCATCAAAAGAATGCTTTATGTGATAGTTATATTGTTGAATTCATTCATGAGGCTACTGAAAATTATTATGAGGGAGGAATATATGCTTGTAGGAATTGCAATAATATCAAGTTTCCTCTCTATGTGCTTAAAGTTTTGAAGTTATGCTTGTTTTGCCTTCCTATGCTAGTTGATTATTGTTCCCGTAAATTGTTTGATAACAAAATCCCTATGCATAGGAAGTGGGTTAGACTTAAATGTGCTAATAATATTATTCATGATGCTCTCTTTATATTTCAATTCTTATCTTTTATGTGAGCATCATTAAAATCATCATGCCTAGCTAGGGGCGTTAAACGTTAGCGCTTGTTGGGAGGCAACCCAATTTTATTTTTGTTCCTTGCTTTTTGCTCCTGTTTAGTAATAAATAATTCATCTAGTCTCTGTTCGTATGTGGTTTTATGTTTTAATTAGTGTTTGTGCCAAGTAAAGCCTTTAGGACCTTCTTGGGTGATTGTTATTTGATCTTGCTGTAAAAAACAGAAAGTATGCGCTCACGAGAATAATTTTCATTTTTTTACCAGAGAGCAATAAAATACCAATTCCACTTATAGTAGATTAATAGACAAATTGCCTAGGACTTTCTAATTTCTCAGGATTTCTGGAGTTACAGAAGTATATGTTTGATCTAGATTACTACAGACTGTTCTGTTTTTGACAGATTCTGTTTTTCGTGTGTTGTTTGCTTATTTTGATGAATCTATGGCTAGTAAATGAGTTTATGAACCATAGATAAGTTAGAATACAGTAGATATTACACCAATATGAGTTTGGAATGAGTTCACAACAGTACCTAAGTGGTGATTTATTTTCTTATACTAATGGAGCGTGCGAGTTTTCTGTTAAGTTTTGTGTCGTGAAGTTTTCAAGTTTTGGGTAAAGATTCGATGGACTATGGAATAAGGAGTGGCAAGAGCCTAAGCTTGGGTATGCCCAAGGCACTCTAAGGTAATATTCAAGGACAACGAAGAGCCTAAGCTTGGGGATTCCCCGGAAGGCATCCCCTCTTTCGTCTTCGTTCATCGGTAACTTTACTTGGAGCTATATTTTTATTCGCCACATGATATGTGTTTTGCTTGGAGCATCATTTTATTTTGTTTTGTTTTGCTTGATGATTGAATAAAATACCAAGATCTGAAATTCTTCAATGTTAGAGAGTCTTCACATAGTTGCATAATTATTCGACTACTCATTGATCTTCACTTATATCTTTTGGAGTAGTTTGTCTTTTGCTCTAGCGCTTCACTTATATATTTTTAGAGCACGGCGGTGGTTTTATTTTGAAGAAATAGATGGACTCTCATGCTTCACTTATATCATTTTGAGAGTGTTTATAACAGCATGGTAAATTTTCTTTTAGGCATAATAAAAACTTTCATATAAGTGCATTGAATACTAAGAGAAGTTTGATACTTGATGATCGTTTTGAGATATGGAGACGGTGATATTAGAGTCATGCTAGTTGAGTAGTTGTGAATTTGATAAATACTTGTGTTAAAGTTTGCGATTCCCATAGCATTCACGTATAGTGAACCGTTATGTGATGAAGTCGGAGCATGATTTATTTTTTGATTGTCTTCCTTATGAGTGGCGGTCGGGGACGAGCGATGGTCTTTTCCTACCAATCTATCCCCCTAGGAGCTTGCGCGTACTACTTTGTTTCGATAACTAATAGATTTTTGCAATAAGTATGTGAGTTCTTTATGACTAATGTTGAGTTCATGGATTGTACGCACTCTCACCCTTCCACCATTGCTAGCCTCTCTAATACCGCGCACCTTTCACCGGTATCATACACCCACCATATACCTTCCTCAAAACAGCCACCATACCTACCTATTATGGCATTTCCATAGCCATTCCGAGATATATTGCCATGCAACTTTCCACCATTCCGTTATTATGACACACTTCATCATTGTCATATTGCTTTGCATGATCATGTAGTTGATATCGTATTTGTGGCAAAGCCACCGATCATAATTCTTCATATATGTCACTCATGCATCATTGCACATCCCGGTACACCGCCGGAGGCATTCACATAGAGTCATATTTTGTTCTAAGTATCGAGTTGTAATTCTTGAGTTGTAAGTAAATAAAGTGTGATGATCATCATTATTAGAGCATTGTCCCAAGTGAGGAAAGGATGATGGAGACTATGATTCCCCCACAAGTCGAGATGAGACTCCGGACGAAAAATAAAGAGGCCAAAAAAAGAAGAGAGAAAAGGCCCAAATTAAAAAAAGAAAGAAAACGAATGAGAGAAAAAGAGAGAAGGGACAATGCTACTATCCTTTTACCGCACTTGTGCTTCAAAGTAGCACCATGATCTTCATGATAGAGTCTCCTATGTTGTCACTTTCATTTACTAGTGGGAATCTTTCATTATAGAACTTGGCTTGTATATTCCAATGATGGGCTTCCTCAAAATGCCCTAGGTCTTCGTGAGCAAGCGAGTTGGATGCACACCCACTTAGTTTCTTTTTGAGCTTTCATACACTTATAGCTCTAGTGCATCCGTTGCATGGCAATCCCTACTCACTCACATTGATATCTATTGATGGGCATCTCCATAGCCCGCTGATATGCCTAGTTGATGTGAGACTATCATCTCCTTTTTGTCTTCTCCACACCCACCATTCTATTCCACCTATAGTGCTATATCCATGGCTCGCGCTTATATATTGCGTGAAGATTGAAAAAGTTTGAGAACATCAAAAGTATGAAACAATTGCTTGGCTTGTCATCGGGGTTGTGCAGGATTTAAATATTTTTGTGTGATGAAGATAGAGCATATCCAGACTATATGATTTTGTAGGGATAGCTTTCTTTGGCCATGTTATTTTGAGAAGACATGATTACTTTGTTAGTATGCTTGAAGTATTATTATTTCTATGTCAATATTAAACTTTTGTCTTGAATCTTATGGATCTGAATATTCTTGCCATAGAAGAGAAGATTACATTGAGAAATATGTTAGAAAGCATTCCACATCAAAAATTCTGTTTTTATCATTTACCTACGCGAGGACGAGCAGGAATTAAGCTTGGGGATGCTGATACATCTCCAACGTATCTATAATTTTTGATTGTTCCATGCTATTATATTATCTATTTTGGATGTTTATGGGCTTTATTATACACTTTTATATTATTTTTGGGACTAACCTATTAACCGGAGGCCCAGCCCAAAATGTTGTTTTATTGCCTATTTCAGTGTTTCGAAGAAAAGGAAGATCAAACGGAGTCCAAACGTAATGAAACCTTTGGGAGAGTTATTTTTGGAACGAAAGCAATCCAAGAGACTTGGAGTCTACGTCTGGGAAGCTTCGAGGTGGCCACGAGGTAGGGAGGCGCGCCTGCCCCCCTGGGCGCGCCCCCACCCTCATGGGCCCCTCGTGGCTCCCCTGACCTACTTCTTCCTCCTATATATATCCATATACCCCCCAAACATCGAAGAACATAATAGATCGGGAGTTCCGCCGCCAGAAGCCTCCGTAGCCACCGACAACCAATCTAGACCTGTTCCGGCACACTGCCGGAGGGGGGAATCCCTCTCTGGTGGCCATCTTCATCATCCCGTTGCTCTCCATGACGAGGAGGGAGTACTTCTCCCTCGGGGTTGAGGGTATGTACTAGTAGCTATGTGTTTGATCTCTCTCTCTCTCTCTCGTGTTCTTGAGGTGCTACGATCTTGATGTATCGCGAGCTTTGCTATTATAGTTGGATCTTATGATGTTTCTCCCCCTCTACTCTCTTGTGATGAATGGAGTTTTCCGTTTGAAGTTATCTTATCGGATTGAGTCTTTAAGGATTTGAGAACACTTGATGTATGTCTTGTCATGCTTATCTGTGGTGACAATGGGATATCATGTGATCCACTTGATGTATGTTTTGGTGATCAATTTGCGGGTTCCGCCCATGAACCTATGCATAGGGGTTGGCACACGTTTTCGTCTTGACTCTCCGGTAGAAACTTTGGGGCACTATTTGAAGTTCCTTGTGTTGGTTGAATAGATGAATCTGAGATTGTGTGATGCATATCGTATAATCATACCCAAGGATACTTGAGGTGACATTGGAGTATCTAGGTGACATTAGGGTTTTGGTTGATTTGTGTCTTAAGGTGTTATTATAGTACAAACTCTTGAATAGATCGATCAGAAAGGATAACTTTGAGGTGGTTTCATACCCTACCATAATCTCTTCGTTTGTTCTGCGCTATTAGTAACTTTGGAGTGACTCTTTGTTGCATGTTGAGGGATAGTTATATGATCCAATTATGTTATTATTGTTGAGAGAACTTGCACTAGTGAAAGTATGAACCCTAGGCCTTGTTTCCTAGCATTGCAATACCGTTTACGCTCACTTTTATCATTAGTAACCTTGCTGTTTTTATATTTTCATATTACAAAAACCTATATCTATCATACATATTGCACTTGTATCACCATCTCTTCGCCGAACTAGTGCACCTATACAATTTACCATTGTATTGGGTGTGTTGGGGACACAATAGACTCTTTGTTATTTGGTTGCAGGGTTGTTTGAGAGAGACCATCTTCATCCTACGCCTCCCACGGATTGATAAACCTTAGGTCATCCACTTGAGGGAAATTTGCTACTGTCCTACAAACCTCTGCACTTGGAGGCCCAACAACGTCTACAAGAAGAAGGTTGTGTAGTAGACATCAAGCTCTTTTCTCGCGCTGTTGCCGGGGAGGTTAGCACTTGAAGGTAACGAGGAGGAGCCTTCTATCCTACCAATCTCATTAATAAGTAGCTCCAAAAAGAGGATTGAACCCACACATGATGTGTAGAAGAAAAATAAAAGACAGAGAAGCAAAGGTAGAAAGGTATATCTCCCAAATGATGTTGCTCCTACTACTCATTGTGATGATGATAATTGCTATACTATTTGTGCTATCCATACTATTAATGATGAGAGTGATTATGCTTATGATATGAAAAGGCCCAAGCTTGGGGATGCTATGTTTGATGAAGATGATTTTTTTGAGAATATATTTGCTGCAATTAATGTTTGTCCCAAGCTTGGGGATGCTACGTTTAATGAGGATGATATTTTTAGTCTCCCAAGTTTTGATATGCAAATTTATAATGATGATAGCATGCCTCCTACTTGTGATGATTATATTGATGAAAGTGGGTTTGGAAGAGTGTCAACTTTAGGAAGTAATGATCCCACTATTTTGGAGGATGTTGAATCTTATTGTGATAATTATGAAAGTGGATTTGGAGAGGTCATGACTTTATTTAGTGATGATTCCACTATCTTGGAAGAGCTTTCAATCGATTATGATGAGAACAAAGTTGCTACTTATGATAATTATTGTGATGATACATATGCTATAAAAAGTAGTGATGATTATATTTATAAAACTTGTCATGATTATGATTACCCTTTTTCTTAACATTACTCTTTTAATGTGGAAACAATTTATAGTATTCGAGTTTCTTATGATACTCCCACAATTCCGAATGAGAAGAATTTTGCTTATGTGGAGAGTATTAAAATTTCTATGCTTGTATATCATCAAAAGAATGCTTTATGCGATAGTTATATTGTTGAATTCATTCATGAGGCTACTAAAAATTATTATGAGGGAGGAATATATGCTTGTAGGAATTGCAATAATATCAAGTTTCCTCTCTATGTGCTTAAAGTTTTGAAGTTATGCTTGTTTTGCCTTCCAATGCTAGTTGATTATTGTTCCCATAAATTTTTTGATCACAAAATCCCTATGCATAGTAAGTGGGTTAGACTTAAATGTGCTAGTCATATTCTTCATGATGCTCTCTTTATATTTCAATTCTTATCTTTTATGTGAGCATCATTAAAATCATCATGCCTAACTAGGGGCGTTAAACGTTAGCGCTTGTTGGGAGGCAACCCAAATTTTTTTTGTTCCTTGCTTTTTGCTCCTGTTTAGTAATAATTAATCCATCTAGCCTCTGTTTAGATGTGGTTTTATGTTTTAATTAGTGTTTGTGCCAAGTAAAGCCTTCAGGACCTTCTTGGGTGATTGTTATTTGATCTTGCTGTAAAAAACAGAAAGTACGCGTCACGAGAATAATTTTCATTTCTTGCCAGAGAGCGATGAAATACCAATTCCACTTGTAGTAGATTAATAAACAAATTGCCTAGGACTCCCTAATGTCTTAGGATTTTGGGAGTTATAGAAGTATACGTTTGATCCAGATTACTATAGACTGTTCTGTTTTTGACTGATTCTGTTTTTCGTGTGTTGTTTGCTTATTTTGATGAATCTATGGCTAGTAAAAGAGTTTATGAACCATAGATAAGTTAGAATACAGTAGATATTACACCAATATGAATTTAGAATGGGTTCACAACAGTACCTAAGTGGTGATTTATTTTCTTATACTAACGGAGCTTACGAGTTTTCTGTTAAGTTTTGTGTTGTGAAGTTTTCAAGTTTTGGGTAAAGATTCAATGGACTATGGAATAAGGAGTGGCAAGAGCTTAAGCTTGGGGATGCCCAAAGCACCCCAAGGTAATATTCAAGGACAACCAAGAGCCTAAGCTTGGGGATTCCCCGAAAGGCATCCCCTCTTTCGTCTTCGTTCATTGGTAACTTTACTTGGAGCTATATTTTTATTCGCCACATGATATGTGTTTTGCTTGGAGCGTCATTTTTTTTGCTTGCTGTTTGAATAAAATACCAAGATCTGAAATTCTTAAATGCTAGAGAGTCTTCCTATAGTTGCATAATTATTCGACTACTCATTGATCTTCACTTATATCGTTTGGAGTAGTTTGTCTTTTGCTCTAGCGCTTCACTTATATCTTTTTAGAGCACAACGGTGGTTTTATTTTGAAGAAATAGATGGACTCTCATGCTTCACTTATATCATTTTGAGAGTGTTTAGATTAGCATGGTAATTTGCTTTTAGGCATAATAAAAACTTTCATATAAGTGCATTGAATACTAAGAGAAGTTTGATACTTGATGATCGTTTTGAGATATGGAGATGGTGATATTAGAGTCATGCTAGTTGAGTAGTTGTGAATTTCAGAAATACTTGTGTTAAAGTTTGCGATTCCCGTAGCATGCACGTATGGTGAACCGTTATGTGATGAAGTCAGAGCATGATTTATTTTTTGATTGTCTTCCTTATGAGTGGCGGTCGGGGACGAGCGATGGTCTTTTCCTACCAATCTATCCCCCTAGGAGCTTGCGCGTACTACTTTGTTTCGATAACTAATAGATTTTTGCAATAAGTATGTGAGTTCTTTATGACTAATGTTGAGTCCATGGATTGTACGCACTCTCACCCTTCCACCATTGCTAGCCTCTCTAATACCGCGCACCTTTCGCCGGTATCATACACCCACCATATACCTTCCTCAAAACAGCCACCATATCTACCTATTATGGCATTTCCATAGCCATTCCGAGATATATTGCCATGCAAATTTCCACCGTTCCGTTATTATGACACACTTCATCATTGCCATATTGCTTTGCATGATCATGTAGTTGACATCGTATTTGTGGCAAAGCCATCGATCATAATTCTTCATATATGTCACTCATGCATCATTGCACATCCCAGTACACCGCCGGAGGCATTCACATAGAGTCATATTTTGTTCTAAGTATCAAGCTGTAATTCTTGAGTTGTAAGTAAATAAAGTGTGATGATCATCATTATTAGAGCATTGTCCCAAATGAGGAAAGGATGATGGAGACTATGATTCCCCCCACAAGCCGGGATGAGACTCCGGACGAAAAATTAAAAAAAGAGAAAAAAAGAAAAGAGGCCAAAAAAAGAAGAAGAGAAAAGGCCCAAATTAAAAAAAGAAAAAAATGAATGAGGGAAAAAGAGAGAAGGGACAATGCTACTATCCTTTTACCACACTTGTGCTTCAAAGTAGAACCATGATCTTCATGATAGAGAGTCTCCTATGTTGTCACTTTCATTTACTAGTGGGAATCTTTCATTATAGAACTTGGCTTGTATATTCCAATAATGGGCTTTCTCAAAATGCCCTAGGTCTTTGTGAGCAAGCGAGTTGGATGCAGAATCACTTAGTTTCGTTTTGAGCTTTCATACACTTATAGCTCTAGTGCATCCGTTGCATGGCAATCCCTACTCACTCACATTGATATCTATTGATGGGCATCTCCATAGCCCGTTGATACGCCTAGTTGATGTGAGACTATCTTCTCCTTTTTGTCTTCTCCACAACCACCATTCTATTCCACCTATAGTGCTATATCCATGGCTCACACTCATATATTGCGTGAAGATTGAAAAAGTTTGAGAACATCAAAAGTATGAAACAATTGCTTGGCTTGTCATCGGGGTTATGCATGATTTAAATATTTTTGTGTGATGAAGATAGAGCATAGCTAGACTATATGATTTTGTAGGGATAACTTTCTTTGGCCATGTTATTTTGAGAATACATGATTACTTTGTTAGTATGCTTGAAGTATTATTATTTCTATGTCAATATTAAACTTCTGTCTTGAATCTTATGGATCTGAATATTCTTGCCACGGTAGAGAAGATTACATTGAGAAATATGTTAGAAAGCATTCCACATCAAAAATTCTGCTTTTATCATTTACCTACTCGAAGACGAGCAAGAATTAAGCTTAGGGATGCTGATACGTCTCCAATGTATCTATAATTTTTTATTATTCCATGCTATTATATTATCTGTTTTGGATGTTTATGGGCTTTATTATACACTTTTATATTATTTTTGGGACTAACCTATTAACCGGAGGCCCAGCCCAAAATGATGTTTTATTGCCTATTTCAGTGTTTCGAAGAAAAGGAATATCAAACGGAGTCCAAACGGAATGAAACATTCAGGAGAGTTATTTTTGGAACGGAAGCAATCCAGGAGACTTGGAGTCTACGTCTGGGAAGCTTCGAGGTGGCCACGAGGCGGGGAGGCGCGCCCCCACCCTCGTGGGCCCCTCGTGGCTCCCCTGACCTACTTCTTCCTCCTATATATATATATCCATATACCCCCCAAACATCGAAGAACATAATAGATCGGGAGTTCCGCCGCCAGAAGCCTCCATAGCCACGGGAAATCAATCTAGACCCGTTCCGGCACCCTGCCGGAGGGGGAATCCCTCTCCGGTGGCCATCTTCATCATCTCGGTGCTCTCCATGACGAGGAGGGAGTAGTTCTCCCTCGGGGCTGAGGGTATGTACCAATAGCTATGTGTTTGATCTCTCTCTCTCTCTCGTGTTCTTGAGGTGGTACGATCTTGATGTATCGCGAGCTTTGCTATTATAGTTGGATCTTATGATGTTTCTCCCCGTCTACTCTCTTGTGATGAATTGAGTTTTCCCTTTGAAGTTATCTTATCAGATTGAGTCTTTAAGGATTTCAGAACACTTGATGTATGTATTGCCGTGCTTATCTGTGGTGACAATGGGATATCACGTGATCCACTTGGTGTATGTTTTGGTGATCAACTTGTGGGTTCTGCCCATGAACCTATGCATAGGGGTTGGCACACGTTTTCGTCTTGACTCTCTGGTAGAAACTTTGGGGCACTCTTTGAAGTTCTTTGTGTTGGTTGAATAGATGAATCTGAGATTGTGTGATGCATATCGTATAATCATACCCACGGATACTTGAGGTGACATTGGAGTATCTAGGTGACATTAGGGTTTTGGTTGATTTGTGTCTTAAGGTGTTATTCTAGTACGAACTCTTGAATAGATCGATCAGAAAGGATAACTTTGAGGTGGTTTCGTACCCTACCATAATCTCTTCGTTTGTTCTCTGCTATTAGTGACTCTTTGTTGCATGTTGAGGGATAGTTATATGATCCAATTATGTTATTATTGTTGAGAGAACTTGCACTAGTGAAAGTATCAACCCTAGGCCTTGTTTCCTAGCATTGCAATACCGTTTACGCTCACTTTTATCATTAGTTACCTTGACGTTTTTGTATTTTCAGATTACAAAAACCTATATCTATCATACATATTGCACTTGTATCACCATCTTTTCGCCGAACTAGTTCACCTATACAATTTACCATTGTATCGGGTGTGTTGGGGACACAAGAGACTCTTTGTTATTTGGTTGTAGGGTTGTTTAAGAGAGACCATCTTCATCCTACGCCTCCCACAGATTGATAAACCTTAGGTCATCCACTTGAGGGAAATTTGCACTGTCCTACAAATCTCTGCACTTGGAGGCCCAACAACATCTACAAGAAGAAGGTTGTGTAGTAGACATCAGGGCTCGGACGCCATTAATGGAGACGTTGGGAGGGAGGTGCGCGGCGGATAGAGGTCAAAGGGCTCTCCTACCGATGAGCACGTGTAGGGGTCTGATCGCACACCTCCCGTACTCAAATAGCTACCCCGCACGGCGCCTCCTAGCCAATAAAAAAGGGGACACGTGGCGGCATGTAATTGGTAAGTAGAACGCCCATGGTTTCAATAATACTTGTGTTTCTAATTTGTAACGTGAAAGCAGTTGGTCCAAAATGACTTTGTTGATTGTTAATGTGTGTGTCTTCGCAAATCGGACAGAAAAATTACCACAAGATGTTGGTGCCATGTCATGACACCATGCCAAGTTTCATGATTTTCAAACGAGTTTTGGATTTAAGAGAATCTTAAAACCAAGTTACTCGATGTTTCCGGCCGAGCCAAGACGCCCAGATGTTTGAATTCCATTCCCACTTCTTCCATGGAACCTAGAAGTTCGCCCAAGTACACATAAATGATTTTCCAGCTAACTTTTGTGCATTGTAGCATGCGCTTACTTCAAATTTAAATTATGTGCATTAAATGCCTAGAAAGTGAATTAATGTATAAAAAGGCCAAACGAATCTGGAATAATTCCAAAATTTAGCACGAAACTCCTATTTGGTCTAAGCTGGGTGTGTAAAAAAAATCAAGGCAGGAGAAGGCAGTGTATGTTGTTTCGCACACGAAGGTGACACGTTCCCTCTCGGAACCATGAGCCTTCTTGAGAGAAGCTCTGATTAGTAAGAAGCTTATATCAAAGCTTGTCCCAATTCGGCCAAAAAATTTACCACCACATGTTGGTACCATGTCATGACACCATGCCAAGTTTCATGATTTTCAGGCGTGTTTTGGATTTACAAGAATTAAAAAACCAAGTTTCTCAATATTTTCAGCCGAGGCACGACGCCCAGATGTTTGAATTCCATTCCATTTCTTGCATGGAACCTACAAATTCATCCAAGGACACACATGTAATTTTTCAACCAACTTTGATGCACTGGAGCATGTGCTTGTAGTTCAAATTTGAATTATGCATATTAAATGCCCGGAAATTCAATTAATATATAAAAAGGCCAAACGAACCTGGAATAATTCCAAAATTTAGCATGATACTTTTATTTGGTCTAATCTACATGTGTAAGTAATTAAGGTGGGAGAAGGTAGTGTATGTCGTTTCAGACGCGGAGGTGACACGTTCCCTCTCGGAACCACGAGCCTTCTTGAGAAAAGCTCCAGTTTGCAAGAAGCTTATACCAAAGCTTGTCCCAATTCGGCCAAAAAAATTACCACATCATGTTGGTGCCATGTCATGACACCATGCCAAGTTTCATGATTTTCAGACATGTTTTGGATTTACAGGAATTAAAAAACCAAGTTTCTCAATCTTTCCCGTCGAGCCACGACACCCAGATGTTTAAATTTCATTCACATTTCTTGCATGGGACCTAGAAATTCACCCAAGGACACATATATGATTTTTCAACCAACTTTGGTGCAGTGGAGCATGTGCTTGTAGTTCAAATTTGAATTATGCATATTAAATGCCCAAAAAATCAATTAATGTATAAAAAGGCCAAATGAACCCGGAATAATTGTAAAATTTAGCACGATACTTCTATTTGGTCTAATCTGCCCGTGTAAAAAAATTAAGGCGGAAGAAGGCAGTGTACATATGTCGTTTCACACATGGAGGTGACAAGTTCCCTCTCGAAACCACAAGCCTTCTTGAGAGAAACTCCGGTTTGCAAGAAGCTTGTACCAAAGCATGTCCCAATTCGGCCAAAAAATTACCACAACATGTTGGTGCCATGTCATGACACCATGCCAAGTTTCATGATTTTCAGGCGAGTTTTGGATTTACATGAATTAAAAAATAAAGTTTCTCAATCTTTTTGGCTGAGCCACGACGCCCAAATGTTTGAATTTCATTCTCATTTTTTGCATGGGACCTAAAAATTCACCCAAGGACACACATGTGATTTTTCAACCAACTTTGGTGCTCTGGAGCATGTGCTTGTAGTTCAAATTTGAATTATGCATATTAAATGACCAGAAATTCAATTGATGTATAAGAAAGTCCAAACGAATCCGGAATAATTCCAAATTTTAACACGACACTCATCTAGTTTTATGTTTCCTATGTAAAAAATCAAGTGGAGGAGGCAATGTATATCGTCTCGCACACAAAGGTAACACCCCCCTCGGAAATCACGAGTCTTCTCGAGAGAAGCTCCGGTTTGCAAGAAGCTTATACCAAAAACTTGTTCAAATGTGGCCAATTTTTTTACCATAACATGTTGGTGCCATGAAATACACCATGCCGAGTTCATGATTTTCAGGCGAGTTTTGAATTTCTAGGAATTTCAAAACCAAGTTTCTTAATGTTCCCGGCCAAGGCACGACGCCCAGATATTTGAATTTCATTCCCATTTCTTGCATGGGACCTATAAATTCACCCAAAGACACACATGTGATTTTTCAACAAACTTCGATGCACTGGAGCATGTGCTTGTAGTTCAAATTTGAATTATGCACATTAAATGCCTAGAAACTCAATTAATGCATAAAAATGCCAAACGAACCCAGAATAATTCCAAATTTAAACACGACACTCATGTAGTTGCATGTTCACTGTACATAAACATTCTAGCAATTCAAACACCATCATTTTCCTCCGTAACACCATTTTGTCTTTCAGAATATAATGAAAAAAATCAGGTATACCTTACTAGAAAGAATCATGTGGGATGCAATATAAAACATCTTGGCGCACCGTCTTGTCTGGCTTACGCAGGAAGCTTCGTCGTCCACAGTCCACCGCCCCCGCTTGAACCACACTTGCGCGCTAGTTTCTCGCGACACCGAGCGATTTTTTTGCCACCGCGGAAATATCTATCTCCCCGCCCCCTCCCTCCCACCAAAAGCCACATTTTCACTATTCCTCCTTGCTTTCCAAATTCAAACCTTCACTGTTGCTTACTGGCAGCTCAGCCTCCTCGTTGGCGATCCTTCTTCTTGCAGCGCCCGCCTCCTCATTGGCTACCCTTCTTCTTGCAGCGCCGCCTCCTCGCCAGCGACCCTTCTTCTTGCAGCGTCGCCTCCTCGCCGGCTATCCATCTTCTTGCAGCATCGCCTCCTCGCCCGCGACCCTTCTTCTTGCAGCGCCGCCTCCTCACCGGCGACCCTTCTTCTTGCTGCGCGACCTCCTCGCTGCTGACCCTTCTTCTTGCTGCGCGGCCTCATCGATATGGTCAGGTAATCCACACCCCACCCACACCATCCTCCTCCTTCCCCGTTCCACATGCCCCGACCGACGACGCGACACCTTCTGCCGAAATCACTGTCCCCTTCCTCCAATTAAGCACCGCCCACAACCATTTTGCACGCAGTATAACGTGGAGCTCAGTAGCATCTGGCAGCGGAGAAGCAAATCGTGGCCGCACACGCGCACAAGGTCGCTATGGCTGCCATGCATGCTGACCGCCAGATCTTGGAGGAGCACCTCGCCTTCGAGGCCATCATCGACACCGCCACACGGTTGTCTACCTTAAAATATAGTTTGTGCTATTTTCTCGAGGCCACCGCCAGTGCCTTCTAGTGATTTGTCCTCTGTAATGTTAATATGCAATCTGATGTTTAGTTAATAGTTTGGTCCTCTGAAATGTAATGTTCAGTTAACAGTTTGGTCTAACAATTGCTACACTTCGTAGTACTGTTCTCAAGCATTCTTTGTTTTTTTAGCTATCTTATCTTCTAGTACAAGTTTCTATTCTACAATGTCATGCTCAGTTAACTGTTTTAGTTCATTTGGTCTCCTGCCCATTTAACTATTTGGTTCAATTTTGCAATTTGATTTTCATTTGTTGTGGGTACAATTTTGTATTGTTATGCATGTGAAATAAATCAAATTTGGCTATACTCAATACATATTCTACTGATAGTATGGCAACTCTCAGTTAACCTGATCAAGATCTCCCATATGTGTGTTGCATGCAAACAACGGGAGACATTGCAGTTTACCATCGAGGTTTGCTCATGCATGGTCCTTTCGCTAGTAGCACATTATTGTGCAGTTGCAGGAATCATTCTAATATTTAGGTTTCTTACAATTTGGTCTTGCACATGTAGGTCCTGCTGTCAGAGGCTTAGACCCACTGTTCGATCCATTTTGCATATGGGGAAATGAGATGTCCATGAATACCAGTCAAGTCAAGAAACTGAGAAAGATTGTTTGGATGAAAAAACTTGCGACGAATAACAGCAAGATCTTTGTTTGCACAATGAAGAAGACATCAGTCAACTATAGGATGGTACTCACTATTTTACCTTGTTTTTACCCCTTGCGTCATTTCAAAATTTATAACAACCATTTATGCATATCTTTGTTTTTCAGTACTTTTCAAAGCAGTTCACCGCTGATTACCTCTGAAACCACCTGCATGGTCAAGAGGCGAGGAAGGTATTCATTCAACACCCACGGTACAATATTGAAGTCTTCCTGAAGAGGACAAAGGTTGGGCGGGCAATTATCATAGCCACTGGCCTAAAGTTGCAAGGACATTCCACATCACTGAATGCTCAATATTTGCCTTCTGCTTCTGCAGTTTCCCAAATGAGATTCATCTGTCTATTTACCATGTATGATGCTACTTTCCAAAGGTTTTCGATGTTGCATGTGAAACTTGGTGATGTTGTGTAATGGCGTAACTAAGTGCCGAAACTATTTGATGTAATTTGATTATGAAATCCTGGTTGCTGTTATACGGATATGAAATATCTGGTGTGTTTTATAAGAAATATCAATTTGATTAGTACATGGATTATCAATAATAGGCTAATTACCCTACTTATTGGGGTTTTCTATTGCATACAGTTATTCAGACAGCACCGTGGGCGATGAACTCAAACAACCCACACAGTTTTTAGAAAATAGGCGTGTTCGATCAACTAATAATCACACACGACTTCCAGCAAAGAACTATTTGCGTTAGGACACCTTTCACAAACGTTCCGACACAAAAAACTGTGTGTGATATACATACGAACGGAAATGTTTTTCTGGATTCACCGTGTGGGATGTATATACGAACGAAAACGATTGGGTTTCGATGCCTCGCCAGATCACACACGAGCTCATTTTGCCCCAGCCTGTGTGCCAGGAGGGCCTATCCCCAACGGTTTCTGGGTCGTGTGGGAAGGACCCCCTATCATCCACACTCACTTGGCGATGGTTCCAAACGCCGTCGCGAAAAGGGGTTAAAAACCGTTTGTATAGCAGGTCTCTACACCAATGCTAGTAGAACGACTGTGCATTGCTATGGGCTGCAATGCATATACTTTAGGAAGCATCTTTGGTCTGAACTCTTAATCTAATTATGCCCCTCAACCTAGTCTATTTGCAGCTACTGCTTTTTTAAATGCACTCGTTATTATTTTGGTTGTTGTTATATCATCAAAAAAATTGAGCTACAAACTAAATTCACCAATTAGACATGCATGCCTTGGTATTAAAAATGATTGCTTGCATGATTTTTGGAACATGTGTTGACAACATATCTATTTAAAAAAGAATAATACTTATATTAACAAGAATCCAAGAGTTGTACAATTCGTGAATGTATGTGGCTAAGATATAATTATGAAAGAGAAAGGGTCTATATAAAGTCATTTACTAATGACATGACATAACTGACCTTTTGAATTCTTTGGGATAGAATGCAAGATATCTCAATGCAAATCAATACATGCCCACTCTCATCTTTGATGTCTTCTCTATCAGTCCCTACAACCTAGATAGGTGTGACCTATCGGAACTAATAGACATCATCTTTCTCAACTATGTGGCAGCCTTGCTTATGATGAACCTATAAAACATGGAATTAATCAATCAAAAGCGTCATATGATACGTCTTGAACATATCTATAATTTTTTTATTATTCCATGCTATTACAGTATCAATCTTGGATGTTTTATATGCAATTATATATTATTTTTTGGGACTAACCTATTAGTCTAGTGCCCAGTGCTAGTTGTTGTTTTTCCTTGTTTTTTGGCTTTTCAGAAAATCAATACCAAACGGAGTCCAAACACTAAAAAACTTTTTAACGATTTTTTCTGGACCAGAAGGGAACCTAGAAAGTTCGGGAGAAGACCTGAAGAGTCACGAGGGAGCGACAAGCCTGCCAGGCACGCCCCAGGGGGGCGCCCCCAGGCTTGTGGGCCCCTCATGGCACCTCTTGACCTTAGAAAGTATTATCGAGTGTTTGACAGTAGGATCACTTTAATTATGGAGAGTATTATTTTTTGCACAAGTGGATCACATTAATTGTAAAAAGTATCGTCGAGTGTTGAACGGAAGGATCACGTTAATTACTGAGAGTATCATTATTTGGATGTGAGTATCACATTAATTATGGAAAGTATTATCGAGCCTTGAATGGAAGGATCACGTTAATTATGCATCACCCAGTCATTAATCAAAACAATTTGGACACCGGGCACCAAATCGATTTGGAAATCAAGTCATTAGTGCAATTAATTAGCCAAACAATCAATTATGCGTGCAATTTATTACATTCGCTTAAGTAGGGATTTTTTTGCACCAAATCAATTATGAAATCAAGTCATTAATATAATTAATTAATTAGTCAGACATATAATTAAGGATGCAGATAATTAATACTAGGAACTTTTTTCAACCATGTCTTTACTATTAAACCCTTGACCCCCCTTACGAAAAAACCCATCCGCCACAAGAAAACCCATCCCCTGCATCACGCAAAAATAAAAATAAAAATAGGAAAGAGATTTGGAAACCAAGCACCGAATCAATTGGGAAATCAAAGGGTTTGGTTTCGCATGTGGCCATTAATGTCCAAAACCCGTCTCAGTTATTGCTTGTCCAATTCCTGCATTGCCCATAGTTCAATGCAATTAATTAGGCAAACCAGTTAATTATCTATGTTAATTAGTTAGACACTTAATAAGTCTGTTTAATTTGGAAAGTATAATCAAGCGTTGGACATGAGTATCACATTAAATATGAAGAGTATCATTATTTGGACGGAAGGATCACATTAATTATGAAAAGTATCATTATTTGGACGAGAGGATCAAGTTAATTATGAAAAATATTATTGAGGGTTCGACAGTAGGATCACTTTAATTATGGAGAGTATTAATTTTTGGATAGGATGATCACGTTTATAAAAAGTATCATCGAGTGTTAAACGGAATGATCATGTTAATTACGGAGAATATCATTCTTTGGACATGAGTATCAAATTAGTTATGGAAAGTATTATCAAGCCTTGAATGAGAGGATCACATTAATTATGAAAAGTATCACCCATTCATTACTACAAAACGATTTGGACACCAAGCACAAAATCAATTTGGAAATCAAGACTTTAATGCAATATATTAGTCAGAAAATTAAATAAGCGTGAAATTAATTAAGTTTGTTTAAGTAGGATTTTTTGAACCAAATCAATTATGAAAGCGAGCCATTAATGCAATTAATTAATTAGCCAGACACATAATTAGGGATGCAGATAATTAATACTAGAAAGTTTTCTCAATTGTATCTTTACTATTAAACCATTGATCCCTCTTACGAAAAAACCCATCTGCTCCCGTCTCCATACATGCACGAGAAAACCTACCTCCCTTGCCTCAAGCAAAAAGAAAATAAAAAACAAAAATATTTGGAAACCAAGCACCATATTAATTTGGAAATCAAGCCACTAATGCAATTAATTAGAGAGACAACTCATTATGCGTGCAATTAATGCTCGTGTGTTGAGGCACTAGGGATTTTTTGCGACAAATCAATTATAAAATCAAGCCCTTAATGCAATTAATTAGTTAGACACTTAATTAGAGATGTAGATAATAAATAGTAGGAAGTTTTTACAATTGTGTCTCTAGGGGGGCGCCCTGGCCTTATTGTGCGAGGCGCACCGGCCCTACTTGGCCCATGCACATAGGGGAAGGGAAACCCTAAGTGGGAGGGCCCTGCACTTGGCTTGGGGGCACTCCTCCCTCTTGGATGCCTCCCCTCCTTGGAGGAGGGGCTAGGGCTGCGCCCCCAGCCCTCCCACACCCCTATATATAATGGGGAGGGGCCGCAAGGGCTGGACACACCAAACCCGAGCCTTCTCTCTCTCCTAATAAGCCTCCACCTTGATCCGGTGGCGCTTGGCGAAGCCCTATCGGCATTCCGCTGCCATTACCACCACCACGACATCGTGTTGGTTCAGATCTCTTCTACCCATTCTACCTCTTTTGCTGGATCAAGAAGGAGGATACGTCACCGAGCCGGATGTGTGCTAAAACTTGGAGGTGCCGCACGCGCGGTGCTTGGATCAGATTGGATCACGACGCGAGTTCGACTACGCCAACCACGATCTCTAGATCGTTAACGCTTTCGGTCTGCAAGGGTATGTATACACCTCTCCCTCTCGTTGCTATGCATCTCCATAGATAGATGTTGGATGTTCGTAGGATTTTTTTTGTTTTCCATGCTTCGTTCCCCATCAAATTGGACAACACACATAGGGTTCACCGCATTATAACAACTTACTAGACAGATCATAAGACTGCAAAATACAAATGACGATATATAGATCATGTACAAATTAATCTTACCACTCACCTACATCTCCCTCGCCTATGGGGAATTACTCACACATCATAAGAGAAAACCCAATCACACCAGAGAATAAACTCATGAAAACCATATCAATAATACTGTGAAGATCCACAATAAAATGAAATGGATAATTCAAATAGTCTTGATCTCCAGATGAGAATGAATAGAGTTATAAATTGTTCCCACAACTTGGAATTTCCCTTACTATGGTGAAGGATGAGATGATGATGGAGATGAAAGGACCAAAACTAAGAAGATCTCCGAAGGTTCTTCAGATCTCCTCCTCTTCTGTTCTGGAGGTGGCGGCGGCTAGGGTTCTTTCTCCCCCCGGTCCCTTCACGAAAGTGTCTTCTCTAGACGTGGTGGAGCTGCTGGCACCTCATACAAGCGCTCATACGAGCACCAGTGATTGTATGGAAGGTCGTCTTTTGCTCTGGTGCGCTCGGTGACTTGGCTCTCCACATGGAAGTTGCTCCATTTGACTTGATTGGCAGTTATCCTCCTGGGTTTCCTTCCATAAATGATATTTACTGCCAAACAATGGAAAATGGGTTTATTCTCTTTTGAAGGATTAACATTATAAATAATCAGGAAGTGGCAATGATCCAAAGAAATCCAAATAAGAATCACTCAAAGATATCACAAATGCTCGAGCCATCAGCTAGCGGCGACGAGCAAGCCGTTGGGGATTGGCCACTAGGAGGGGGCACGAGAGCCACTTAGGTCCTACATGCCCATCAAGGACGGCGAGGACATTGCTATGCTCATCATCCATGAGCCCTTCCGACCGGTGATGAAGGAGCATATCATCGTAAAGCATCCTCGCATCGTTAGGCTCTCTGTGCAACCAAATGGTGCGAGTTCTGGGTCCAGGTCCAGATCTTCCACTAGCAGATGGCGCTGGGGAGAGTCTGGGACTACTTCTGCCAGAAGCACAAGATCTCCAGTGACATGCTTGACTGAGGTTGACAGGCCCGAGCTTCAAGGTGTAGATCTACAATGCCGATACCTCCACCATCTTTAAGGTCAGGTGCACCAGGCACTGCTTCCTGGGTAACATCGCTCGTGCTCCCCCCTTTCTAGCTAGATCGTCTGAACTTTGCCTCTTTTGCTATCAGACTGTATATTTTGCCCAGGGATCAAAGCCCTGGGTTGTGGAGGGGAATGGGATGCCCATGTTGTGTTAAACTTATGGTATGTAATGCACCATGAACTGTTTAGTTGTGTTGTAACGAGTAGGAACTATTTAGTTGCTTGTTAATTGTGTTCATGCTTGATGATATGTGTTGTGTTGCTGTGAAGTGTAGTCCAATTGGGTGGTAAGGCCACCACATTTGAAATGGCGGCGCAAAACGCCTACGCCCACACAACCAAACACTTGTGGTTTGGATCTATTCACTCTTGAAGCACAAATGCAGCCCACCAAACACCAGGCATAATCTGATCACTGGCGCAATGTAGGCTACCAAACCATGTGCACAACATGGTTTTGAGCCTGCATTAGCTCGACATGTCCTAGTTGAGTCACACTTGTAAGGAGATAAAAACTATGCAGGCTACCAAACACGTCCTAGATTCTCATGCAATGTACTTCCATATTATGTATACTTGATCTTGTACATTTTACCATATTTTCCCATTAACTAGGTCAAACTTGAAAAGGTTAACATATGTCAAATTTAGAACTTCAACTAATTTGGAATGAAAGGAAGTATGGTTTTCCAAAAAAAGAGCATCCACCAAAGTTGTGTAAGGTACACATGATTGTTCGACTCAATATAGTTCCACGAAATTTCTGCATTGCAGGCTCCATAAAACATATCAATTAGGACTACATAGACGTTGTTGGCACTTACGTCGATTCAAAGAACACTCAAGAATACATGGGTATCGTGGTCTCGAGTTGATGACATTTTTTAGAAAATGCTAAAAATGTGATGCTAATTATACGAATAAGAATAGTTTTTTTTGCAAGAGAGGAATAATAATGACTGCAGTGACAATATATCTCAAGGACACCTTCGAGTTTTTGAGTTGGTCCTACTAAAGTAGGAATAGTAAAATACATGATTGAAGTGTCACATGACCTTTAATACTGCAGGGCTGTGCACATAAAAACTTAATAATTTGAAGTAGATGAAAAATTTCCTATAAAATCTGTAAATATAAATGAATCCCTGAGAAAAATATATTACAGTTTGCAGAACCCGTATAGCAATCTTCTATAATAATTAGAATTCTTCAAAAATCTTTTGAGAATCCTTCAAATCAAATAGACACTACATGTGTTATCTATTTTTAAACTTGCATGTGGAAGAGTAAATATTTCCAACTTCAATTATGAGTTGTTACCCAAGCAAAATTAATCACACAAATCTAAACATTTATCGCTCATCGTAAGGTAGACAGTGGCTTCTCCTCGCATTTAACAGTAATTATGGACCTGCTTCTTCATCTCTCACACAAAAATAATTATAGACCGACGGCTACATCCTCACATAAAAATAATTATACATCGTCCGGAGGTAGAAAAATGTCGCTATCTGGTACCATTTTATTGTAAAACAGATAAGGTAACATAAGAGCAATCCAAAAATGACTAGAGAAAAGGAAGGCAAAAATGACGCTTTATGTGGTTTTCGCTTCTTCCCACGCCGACCAAACCAAAGAGGCCAGAGGAAGGAAAAAAAAAAAGATCCAACGAAATCACACAATCCAAGAGCAAACCTAGGGTTTTCGCCATGACCACCGCGCGCCTCGAGCTCCTCCACCCCTCCTCCATTCCCAATCTCTCCTAGGGCGACGCCGATACCCTGCCCCGCATCTCGCATCCGCGAGAAAGGAGCCGCCTTTCCTTTCCTCTCCGCCCGCTCCCTCTCTTCCATCCCAGGGTTTCCTCCCCCTTTCCCCTTTCCGCCCTCAAAGCCGCCGCATCGCATCGCGTCGCCCACGCAGCAAGCAAGTAAGCCGCCCGCTATCGTCGCCAGGTAGGGCGTGAGATTCGGAGGAAGGCGCTGGCGATCGACCTCCGGGTTAGGGCCTCGGCAGCGGCGGCGGTCGGATAATGTGTATACTGTGCGCCGTGCAACGGTGGTCGCGGCGCGTCGCCACCATGCTGCCGTGGCTCGTCCTCCCGCTCATCCTCCTCTGGGCGCTCTCCCAGCTCCTGCCCGCCGCCTACCGCTTCGAGGTCACCTCCCCGCGCCTCGCCTGCGTCTCCGTCCTCCTCCTCACCCTCTTCTGGTACGAGATTCTCCTCCCGCGCCTCTCCATCTGGCGTGCCCGCCGCTCGGCGCGCCTCCGCGAGGAGCGCCGCGCCCATGCGCTCGAGCTTCAGAAGCTCCGCAAGACCGCCACACGCCGTTGCCGCAACTGCAACAATCCCTACAGGGACCAGAACCCTGGCGGCGGCAAGTTCATGTGCTCATACTGTGGCCACGTATCCAAGCGGCCCGTGCTTGACCTTGGCCCTGCGGGGAAGGTCCCCGCTGGGTGGCCTTGCAGTCAGGATTGGGCCAATGCTGTTGGTGACCCGGGTTACTGGCTTGACCTGCAGTGTTCCGCCGATAACTCGTACTCAGGCTTCTCATGGCGGCTGTTCTCGTGCTTTTGCACCAGTATGGCATGGTTCTGGAAGAAAGTGTTCAGGTTTGGGTCATCAGTGGACAGCGGTGGATTGGGCCGGGATGGCAGAATGTTGACAAAAGCAGGGGACAATGGAGGCAAGGCTGAGGAGAGCAGAGTGGACAAGGCGAAAAGGAAGGCTGAGGAGAAGAGGTTGGCGAGGTTGGAGAGGGAAATGCTAGAGGAGGAGGAAAGGAAGCAGCGAGAAGAGATGGCAAAGCTAGTAGAGGAGCGGAGAAGGCTGAGGGATGAGAAAGCAGAGGCTGAGGAGCGATCCAAAGGTGCTACCCCCGTCGGGGAGAAGGATGCTAGGAAGGAAGCAGAACGGAGGCGGCAGGAGAGGAGGAGGAAGGAAGACAAGGGATCAAGCAAGAGCAATTCAGACTGCGAAGATGTTGAGAGAAGAGTAAGCAGAGAAGGTGAGAGGAAGCGCGACTTTGATAGAAGGAATGAGACAGACAGGCGGGATGCGGCAAGAGTTGGGACAGATGGATACAAGCCCAATAACTTTGAATCTAACAGTCAGGGTAGTAAGATAGCACAGAGCAAGACGAAGTACTTTGGTCGTATGACTGGAGGTTTATTATCTTCTTCCAGAGGTTTTGGTGGTGGCTCCTTTTTTGGTAGAAGTGCTCAGGCCCCTGTTCATCAAGCTAACAAGGTGACTAAACCGCTCATTACTGCAACTGACCAGAGTATTAAAAGAGATACCCAACCTGCAGCCACACCAGCAATGGTCAAATCTGCCACAGCCGGAGAAACTAGAAATTCATTGACTAATTTTAGTCGACCTGTAAGTAAAAGAGCATCGCTATGTACTGTTTTCATCTGAACAAATAGCGTATGTTGTTTTCACCCAATTGACCATCTTACATTTAATTATTTGTGTTCTGCTTTGTGCAGGTTAGTCCAAATATGCAGGCACATCCTACAGGCCTTAAAAAGTCATGGCATCAGTTGTTTAGTCGCTCAGCTGCAGTTTCCCCTTGTCCCGATGTTACTGCTTCAGCTCGTGAGAAGAACATGCAGCCTGCCCCAAATGGTGCACAGATAAGCAGCGCTCAAAATTTTCTGGCTCAGTATCCTCCTCTGGACAGCACGCCGAAGTTAAGCCAATCCATGCACTCTGCAGGGTTTCCGCCAGTGAATGGAGCATCTGCCAATATGCCGCTATCTCATTTTCCAGCGGGACACTCGCCCTTCGGTAAAGTTTCAGAAGCAGCATTACTGGAAGAACCTGAGCAATTTGAGGACCCGTGCTATGATCCAGATGCCATTGCATTGCTTGGTCCAGTTTCAGAGTCCCTAGACAACTTCCCTCCAGACTGGGATAGCAGATTCACCTTGAATGATGTCACCAAGCAACCACATGTTAGGAACCCCATGCCTTCACCAATTGAGTCTCCTCTATCAAGATCACGGACTGTTGAACGAAATCCTATTAGACCCTCACATTTCTCAACTGCAAAAGGGCATAATGGTTCAATGTCAGCTGAGGCTAACAATGAGCAAGGCACATGGCAAATGTGGAGCACGCCGCTGGTACAGGATAGTTTAGGTCTGCGAGGTCCTCAGGGACAATGGCTTCTACCAAACACAAATCAATTCAACCATGGCATCAATCATTTGAATGGTGGAACAAGAAGCCCCCTCAGTGCTGGTCTGAATGACAATGATTTATGGCTGCAGAAATCACCCTTCCAGCAATTGCCTCTTGATACAGATAGTCTGTTCCTTTCACACGACATGTCAGAAAATGCTATACACAGTGACTTGGGTTTTGGATCTCCAAACAAAACAGCCCGTGCGCACCCCTTTGGACCACCTGATCCTTGTCATTCTTGGTCCAAGTAAGTCCTCTGACATTGTTTTTAGATCTTCTACATTTTCTGCAACAGTCAAGTTTTGTATCCTTACCAATTGTTTGATATTCTTAACTTGAGCTTAAAACTCGGAATAATCACCTGCTGTTGTCAATTATCATTTTGTATGTGGCTACAATTCTAAATATGTGATTCAGATTGTCTTATTCACTATTGTGTATAGCTTTGTGTATCAATACATGTAAGCATCAATTGGCTGAAAAATATCATAATGATACTCTTACTTGAATTCACGTATATGTACATGCAATGTGTGTGTTTATAACCATTGAAGCTTAGACTTTATAGACAGTTTTTAATAGTTTATGAAAGATAACCAAGAGAATTTTTTAGGTAATGTCCTTTGATTGGTATGCAGTACAACCGATTGCTTGCATTTCTGCAATATTCTGTGCTGGAATGAGCCTAATCTTGTTGTTTGTGAAACATATGTGACTCTTGGGCTATGTGATTGGTCCTTTTGTCTCTGAACCACTAGAAGCACCAATAATCTTTTACACTTCAGTGAAAAATTTGTGTTAGTCTTGTGTATGAGCAATAATCAAATATGCTTCATTGCATGCAATTTAGTTTTTCTGAATATGTGACGAATCGTCATACCATTTTAACTTTAGAAATATACTCCCTCCTCCTCATAATATAAGGGCGTTTCTGACACTACACTAGTGTAAAAAACGCTCTTATATTATGGGATGGAGGAGTAGTTTTTTGTTTCTATATGGTCAACTGGTATCTGGAACAACCAGGTAGCAAGAATGGCAAGCGGACCTTGAAACTGTATGTATTGTTTACATGTCAAGGATTGGTTTGAATTTTGGAGTGAACCACAAATGGCAGATAGGAGAATGGTCATTGTTTCCATTTATTTGTAGAAACTTTCTTCCTGTGCCACTTTCAGTGTAGGCAGTGGGGACTGAAGTCAGTTTAGTCTACAGCATTAAATACAAATATATTGTTTTAGAGGATATGATGTGCCTAACTACCATGAAGTCATCATACATGGTGTTGTGTTAATGCAATGAATTTAGTGCACTTTGACTTGTCAATTCCAGCATGTGCATTCTGTGGCTTATCTGTAATTTGTGGCGGGCAGAAGAGCTCACTTGAAGCTAAGACTGTCCTGTTTGTTGCTACATAATTTTTAATGCGTTTTATAGCGACCACCCCCCTTTATAACGCTTATGGCGTATGGCGAGGTGACAACATAGACCAACCTTGCTTTGATACCAAATTAAATCACTACTTCATAGACATGGCCTAACTTAGTGTGACAACAAAATAAATCACTAATTGAGTTGTACATACCTTGTTGGCGTGCATGTAGGACGCATATTCATGATAAACATTGAGCAACGAGCAAGATTGAATTAAGCATAGCACCAGCCAGGCAGCCACTAGTCCATGTACCAAATCAAGCAGAACACCAGCCACCAATATATCATGTACATAAGTTCAGAACAGAGAATAGAAACAGTGCAGGAATGCGGGCAGAAGAAGGGAGTTGGGGGGAAGCTTACCTTGCTGGCTGTTGCACGCAGCGGAGGCAGCAGAAGAGAGGAGGCGCTGTGCAAATCTGGAACTGGATGCGGGCGGCAGGAAGCGCTGCTGAAGGGGGGGGGGGGGCTGGAGGAGTCGCTGGCTTGCTACAGGGCTGCTGGTCACAGTAGGAGATGAGGTTAGCGGAGAGTCACTGCCAAGCTGCTGCCGGAGAAGACCAGGGGCAGCTAATTTCTCCTGATCATGGCTGCCTCCCTCCCTCTCTCCGCAGATAGTTTCTTTTCCCTACTGCTGGACTGTTGCCCCCACTGTCCAGGCGCCAGAAATCCAGGTCCAGGCTTTCCCTCCCAGCTCGGACCCTGCCTATCGTGTCTAATTCAGGGCAAGGCGACATGCCCCTTGCCATTTGGATGCCATGGTGACACCATGCCCCTATGGCAGATGCCACATGGTATTTTTATCGTGAGGGTGGACGGCTTGAGGTAGAGGGTCGTCACACCGGTATAATGATGATATAATGGCGTCAACTCGCACCGATGGTTTTAAAACTCTGGTTGCTAGCATTTTTTAAGTATACTCCCTCCTTCCCAAAATATAAGGTGCAGATTGACTTTTTTGGTCTTCTTTGCACAACTTTGACTATGATTTTCGCGTATTGCATCTCTATAAAATTAGTATATGGACATATGATTTTTTTTTGTAAGACAAATACAACAATGCCATTTATACATATTCAATTTCATGTACTTTGATATATATTAGTGGTCAAAGTCGTGCATCAAAGACCATGCAAAGTCAACCGCGCCTTATATTTTGGGTAGGAGGGAGTGTATTTGTTATGTCGTTAGTTTTACTTTACCGGTCTGCCTCTGGTAAGGATGCCATAATCTTAAGTTTAATAAAGTACTTAACATAATCTTAAGGATGCCTGGTTCGCGGGTTGAGGGTGCGTCCCGTGACCCGGGGTCGATCGACCCCAATCGAGGGTCGGGAACGATGTGGGGTCGAGGTGGGTCGTTGGGTGGATCGCGACCCCGATCGATCCCGATCGCTCCATGATACCCCAGTATCGAAGATTGCAAGAAGCCAGCCAAGAACATCTATGGGTAATCGGACGGGATTTCATGGTGATTCGAGGCTTACCTGGCAATTGCGCTCCAAAGTTTTGAACTCCGTCGGACTGCCGATGTCCGCCCTCCCACGATCCGCCACTTGCCTGCCTGTTGTCGAGTTGTTGCGTATGCGCCCTCTCCTGTCCCGCTCAGTCCTGCCATTAAAGGATGCACGCCTTGCTCGCCGCTGCCGCTTGAGAATCCGATGCTGACTAGGGAACGAAGACTGCATAAGGAAGAAGGAATGGCTGGATGGGAAAATAGGAGAGTGCTGGACGGCTCGAGGGTTGGAAGTTGGAACTGAATCGGGGACTAGAGCTTTGCTGATGAACTGATGAAGAGAGATTTGGGGACAGTTCTTGCAGAAGGTCCGCATACGCTTCGTGTGTAAGAAAATGGTAGATGAGAAAATCACGCTGTAAATGGCTGACTTGCCGCCCCATTTTTTCTGACAAAGAGGGAAGGGAAATAAATCATTGCGCAGATCGTAATCTTTTCTAGGGGAATGGCAGGATCTTTCTTTCCCTTCCATGGAAAGATCACCATGACCCGGGTCCATCGACCTGAATTTGTTTGGATCGCGATCCACGTTCCAAATTAACGCCCCGAAGATGTATAGTCCTCGTCGCACCTTGCTCCGGCGGGGTAGTGACCCACGACCGACGACCCCGTTCCTCGACCCACACGACCCGGAACATGTTAATGCCTCCTTTGGTTCATAGGATAGGAATTTCATAAGAACAGGAAAACCATAGGAAGTGAGATGACACGTATCTCAATTCCTATAGGGAAAGAGATGGCACTTGATTCATAAGATAGGAATTTTTCCATTGAGTCTAGGCTAATGTTCTTTTTTTCTTTCGAAATGTGAAGGGCTGGTTCCTATCCTACATAGGAATAGGAATCCATTCCTACAAACCAAAGGGCTCCAAAGGAATTTTTCATACAAAATTCCTATCCTTCAGAATTTTTACAAAATTCTTCTAAACCAAAGGAGGCCTAATATTGATACCAGACTCTAGGTCAAATAAATGAAATTCGTTACACCCCAAAGATCAAGAGGAATCCATCTGGCATAACCATCATCTTAGTGGGGATATATCATGCTTATATATGTTATTTGTGGATTGATTGTGTGACCTTCAAGAAATTAATCGCATAAATTAAGCTTTCAAAATTCTAGATGTATAGGATTCTTACAAATGATAGTAGTCATTAGTGGCGATTGGCTACCTTCATATATTTGGGCCTTCCTTTGGATGAGCCATATTTGAAGGTGATGGCTAGTTTTGTTTCCTGGCTTGCATGGATTGGACGTGCCTTCGTCAGAAAAATCAAGTCATGGAGGTGCTGCCAGGATACACCAAAATGTGCACATTCTTACTGTTGACATTTGATTTGGTTCAAGCTGGAGTCCTTGGTAGGGGCTGTCCAACTGGCAGAAACTTTTCAAACAAAGGGTATGTTTGCTTTGAGCCCAAGTTCAACAACAACAAACAACAACAAAGCCTTTAGTCCGAAACAAGTTGGGGTAGGCTAGAGGTGAAACCCATAAGATCTTCAGACCAACTCATAGTTCTGGCACATGGATAGCAAGCTTCCACGCACCCCTGTCCATAGCTAGTTCTTTGGTGATACTCCAATCCTTCAGATCTCTCTTAAGGGACTCCTCCCATGTCAAATTTGGTCTACCCCGACCTCTCTTGAGATTCTCCGCACGCTTTAGCCGTCCGCTATCACTGGAACTTCTAGAGGCCTGCGCTGAATATGCCCAAACCATCTCAGACGATGTTGGACAAGCTTCTCTTTGAGCCCAAGTTCACCCTACCAAAAATTTGGCTAGCCAAAATTTTAGCTGAGGTTATCATTGCCAATGATTTGGCCAATGTTGGCAGGAGAAATGAACTGGAGCGGGCATGCGCGCATGGAGCCGCTGAACCACTCGTAAACCCGATGCTGGAAACCCTTAGTTCCATGCCGTAGCCACCCATCAACCATCAACTCCAAAATGATAAATACTTACATATGCATCCCATTGGCTGTCATGCATGCCTGGTGCTGGCGTTGGTCGTCATGCATGCGATCCCTACCTAGCAAATGGTTTCTATCTCGCTGTCAGCTTCCATCCCTCCAGACCTCGCATTCATATCCAGAAACTAGCTTCTAGACCTGTAGTTTTCTTTCACAACCTGTAGTTTTCTTTCACAACCTGTAGTTATCCTTCATGTTAAACTAGTTTCTGTACACACTTTCTAAATGTTGGGACCAGAGACGAGCCATAATTTTGTTCATTCGCTGTTTTTCCCTGTTGAAAATTGCTGGTAGTTCCGTTGCTGGTTTTCTGATCTGGAGGTCAGGGTGGCAAGGCTGCTGGGTAGGTGAAACCGATAATTGGGGGTCACTGATTGCTTCCTTGTGGGAACCAAGTTCAGAGCAGTTCAAAAACTCAAAAACACTGGCTTGGTATCAAGAACAAAAATAGCGCGCTATACAAAATAGCACCTCCCCTTAAGTTACGCTATTAGCATGCTATAGCGTTTTATTAGCGAGGCATACACTGATTTATTTAGCGAGACGGTTCTCTACACGCTATAGCGTGCTATTTTTTTTCAGTGGTTGGTATTGAAGCTAGTATAAGAGGGTTTATTTTCTATGGTGTCTTTTCTCTAGCTGGAACCATTCTATTGGAAGATTTATTCACGTTGTGTAGGGCATGACATTCTCTAGACGCAGCAGGAATATACAAGAGGATCCGGTCGTGCATCCTTTGTGTTCTTTGCAATAGATGATGTTCATCTTCTCATCTTGTATGCATTCTATTGCTTAGAGAATATCTTGAAACTACTTATGTTTGGCTGGTTCCCAATGTAGCCCTAACACATACTCCCTCCGTCCCAAAATAAGTGTCTCAACTTTGTACTAACTTCAATACAAAGTTGTACTAAGCTTGAGACACTCATTTTGAGACGGAGGGAGTATTTGTCAATTTTTTGGCCAAGGATTCTTGCACCCTCACTTTGCCAACTGTTTGGTAGGAATCTGTGAGAAAGATTGGTGTGTTCCATTGGCAACCAAGTTCCAAACAATTAGAGACTGAAAAGAAAAAACGGATGGCGATTTTTTGGCACCAACCAAACATACCTTAAGTCTCATGGACTAGTCAGACCTTGCATTTAAACGGGCGTAGTCTACAGTAACTTCTGTATTCTTGAATGCGGATTGCAGAGGTGCAAGCTAGATAATTTGATCTATAAAAGCATTATTTATGAGTGCCCTTTATTGCACTTGGGACTTGTCAGCTTGTACTACAAGTAGTGTGGTTTCTATGAATTGAAATATGACCTCATAAATCCTTACGATTCACTTTTTAGTTTTACGGCAGTTTGTTCCCATCCTGTGTTATGGTTGGCCGTGCTGCAATTTCATGAGATGCTGCTTATTGGAATTTACAAGTTGTATTTGATGTTTAAAATGAGTAACAGACTTACTACCACTGACGTTCTTCATTTTTTCAGTTAAAGCTGTCGAGTATTGGCATGTTACCCAGAGACATATACATGTTAATTTATCTCGGGAGTTTTTGTTGTGTATTTTATTACTTCTTAGAGTTGGAACTCATGGCTTGTTATGACTAATGCAGGGAGCAGCTGGTGCCGAATGGACCCCAGGGAGCTAGTCCAGTCCGCTTGCCGCCAACTGGAGGGCATGCCGGTTTATTTCCAACAAATCCAAATGCACAATCAGTGTGGTCGTTTGATAAGAAAAGGGACAGCATAGAAGTTATGGGTGAAGCAAGGCTCCCTCCTTCCAGCTTAGGGAGTTGAGGAGACATAGAAGTCGGACCGGACTGTATTCCCTTATGCGAAAAACGAAACATAGCCATCTTATTTAGTAAGCACTCACCTGTTAACATTGTGCGCTTTATGCATCCGTGTTAGGTTTCTCGCCTGACACGCTTGTTTGGTGCATTTTTTGGTGGATTCAATGCAATGCAATGGTTGGGTTATCTCGTTGCGCACATGTGGCGCTGTGCATGTTCATCCTCTTGAGTGACTAGTGAGATCATCGGCTTACCCGGAGTCAATTGTTGGTTGCTGACCATATTTTTCTTCTTCTTTTCGCGCATGCTTGGTTGAACACTGAATCTTATCTTAGATATCAGTCCGTGTGAAGCATGGCTGTTACTGTCATACCCTGCAAATGGTAATGGATGCAGTGCTGGAGTGAAACCAGGGGAGAGGAATTGCTGCAGGGGCAAGTGGTGCGTGCATTAGCTGCTTTGGTGCATCTTATCCATTAAGTCACTGCTTGGTCTGCATGCGGCCATTTGGAGGATCAGCTTGGTTGACAAAGGCAGGACCAAATCTGGGCGTGTGTGCGAAAAGTGAGCAGCCCTTGCAAGTGGTTCACTAGTTGCCTGTGGCCGCTCTGCGGCTGCCTAACTCGATTAATACCAGCATGTCCTTTGGTGGTGGTGTGGAACACGAAAGTTCCATTCTTGAGTGACATGGACATTGATTGCCGGACTGTTTGGTTGTTGCTGTATGACGAAAGCTCGGACGGTTTTTGACTGGGCCTTGTTTGGACCCATGAGTTAGAGTTAGTTTGGCTTAGTTTGGATTTAATTAACTTAAAAATATCTAAACTGGAGGGTTAGTTTGGGTTAGATGCATCTAACCCACCCAAAAAACTAACCCATTCAAGATGCGTTTATTTGGGTTAGTTCTTCTCAGGACTACTAAAAACATCTTTTTTCTCTCGCCCTTCCCGCAGCAATCTCTCCTCATTTCCTTGAAGCTTCTCGTCCTCTCCCTCCCTCCCTCCCTCTCGCACCGTCCGTGAAGGCACCTCTCCATATCCGCGTTTCATCTAACCATGTCATACAAACACCTCTTTAGTTAAAATTAGTTTAGAGTTAGAATCTAACTCTAATTTCTAATTGAGTTAGAGTATCCAAACAGGGCCTTGGTTGCGCATGTGCGTGAAGAATGGGCAAATTCTCCGGGGCGGGCCATCCCTTTTTACTACTACCACTACTACTCTTTTGTCTTTGCGTGTTGTATTGGGTATGCATCTACCCGACTTACATGGCTGTGGGAGGGGAATATGGAGTGACGTTTAATTCCTCCGTGAAGAAGGAAGTCTGTGAAATCAGGCGGCGAGTCTATCCCTTAGGATATGGACATTGTCCTTTCCTAGTGACTTGATTGAGACCTACTCCCTTTGTAAAGAAATATGAGAATATTGTAAAGAAATATAAGGCTTCCTTTGATTTAAAGGAATTTCATAGGAATTTTAGAGGATAGGATTTTTATAGAATTTTTTCCTTTAGAGCCTTTTGGTTCATAGGAATGGATTCCTATTCCTACATAGGATTGATTCCTATCCTCCACATTTTATAGGAAAATAAAAAAGAGCCTAGACTCAATGGAAATTTTTTTTTGGTATCAACCAAATGACATCTTGTTTCCTATTCCTACTCATAGGATTTGAGATACATGTCATCTTATTTCTTACAAAATTCCTATTCCTATGATAATTCTATTCTATGAACCAAAAGACGCCTAAGAGTGATATAGATGGAGTACTATTTGTCCATTTCCCATAACAGGGACGCACCAACTTGCGGATTGAGTAGCATGCGCAATTACGTTCTGAGTAGTAGATGGATTATTTGCGCTACTACAGTTCGTTTGAAGACTGTATCCTACAAGTGTATTATGATCAGGGCAGTTGCAGTTGTACTTTCTAACAAGTGTTTTTTTATGAACTTCTAACAAGTGTTTAGTCTGATCAATAATTGATTAATCACGTGCGAACCAAACTGTGATTGAATAGTTACGAAAATAGTGATAATCCCTAACCCATCAGGATTCAAGTCTGATGCTTGCATTATTTCTGAATTTATTTTACGATTTCTGAGGATGCGTGTTCAGTGGGAGGAGATGTTCCCGTCGACTATGAGGCATAAGTGGTGACTTCATCAATCTTAAGATGATATGTCGGCTTCGTAGGGGTAGGGTCTACGTTTTTGTTCATAGAATGAGTGTATGCGTATATATATGAGCGTCTGCGTCTATATTATGTTTTAAAAAAATCGATTAACCGTGTGACTGAATGAAAAAAGCGGCACATACCATTTTGCCTTTTTGTGGTCAATAATGTGGCAACAACAACTCTATTTTTTCTTGCGAGCCGTCATTAGTAAATTTTTATATATATCGGTCTAAACATGGAGACTCCGAACGGTGAAACCAAGGAACCTATTCCTGCATGAATTTCCTGAAAGCCAATAAATAAAAGAATGTTACTGCAAGGGAGCTCTTGTGCCTGTATAGCCGCCTCAGGGCATCTCTAGCCAATCCTCTAAATTCAGTTACAGATGTAAAGTTTTTAATTTACTCCTTTAACCGGCACCTAACTAGAGTCGTAAATAGAATAGTGGAGTAAAAAAAATTACTCCTCAGCCCCATATGCGCCTAAAAACACTCGGCCTTGATGTGATCGAGTAAACTTTGTGCCCACTTTTGCAACCTCCACCACCACTGCATCGGTGCAGGCGCACCTGCCAACGACTATCCACCACCTTTGCCGCTACCTTGCTGCCTTTCTGCTCGAGATGAGCTGAAACGCTGCCGCATCGACCGATCCAATGGAAAGCACCTCGAATCTTCTTCCTCGTTGGCTACCCAGCATCTGACTGTGCTTACGCACCTTCGCCGGTCATCACCACGCCTCGCCGCCAGCTAGTTTGGGCTCAATGTTGCCGGCCGGCCGATAGACCTTCACCGTCTTGCAAGTGTTCGACGTTTTGCCTAGGTGAGTTTTTTTTTGTATTATTTTGTTTTGTCCAATTGAATTGAACCGAGTCATTTCAATTGAAGATGAAGATGCTGAGAGAGATGATCTTCGAGGACTCATCGTCATCCGAGGAGGAGGAAGATGATGATAACTTCGAGATTGTCGTTGGCATAATTTACAACGATGATATTCGGCGGCGGAGGAGAGGATCGCAATTTGGCCGCATACAACTCAATCGTGATAGAGCGGAGGGCCATGCCAAGATTATGAGAGATTATTTTGACCCTAATCCAACCCATCCAAATAAGTATTTTTGCCACCGCTTTCGGATTCACACAAGTCTATTTCTCACCATTGCAAAAGCCATGGAGAAGTATGATGATTGGTTCAAGCTTACACGGAATGCATGTGGAAAGAGAAGTGTGAGCCCTTTGATGAAGTGTATTGTTGCAGTTCGAGTCCTGGAATATGGGTGTTCGTCCAATGCAATTGACGACTATGTCCGCATTGGAGAAGATACAATCTTGTAGGCCGTTCGAAGGTTTGGAAAAACAGTGATTGATGTCTTTGGGCCAAAGTAGTTGAGGGCACCCAACGAGTAAGACACCGAGGGGCTTAAGAAGTGAGTGAAGTAAGAGGATGGCCTGGGATGCTAGGATCAGTTGACAACGTGCACCGGACCTGAAAGAATTGTCCTGCGGAATGGAAATGTCAGTACAAAGGCAACTGTAATGATCCAATGATCATTCTTGAGACTGTTGCATCAGAGGATCTATGGATCTGTCATTCATTCTTCGGATTGCTCGGCTTTCACAATGACCTGAATGTGCTATTGAGTTCATGACTGTCTGCTAGGCTTGTTGCTAGAGATGCTCCTCCTTGCAACTATACCGTCAATGGTCGTGACTACATGATGGGTTACTACCTTGCGGATGGCATCTATTCTCCATGGGCTACATCTGTCAAAACAATTCCACGTCCAAAAGGTAATAAAAGATCTCACTTTGCAACACATCAAGAGTCTACTAGGAAGGATGTGGAGAGAGCTTTCAGTGTGCTTCAGAAGCGCTTTGCATTCGTTCACGACCCTGCCGAGTTACTGGAACTCCAAGGTTCTATGCAAATCATGACTTGTTGGATCACCTTACATAACATGATCATTGGAGATGAGAGAGACATACTTGAGAACTTTTGATACATCACCAATGGAAATCCTGTAGAGCCAGAGCACGATCCTAATAGGATTCAGGCATTCCTCGAAGCACATCGTAGGATCGAGAACCGAGAAGTTCATACCCAACTCCAAGATGATCTTGTTGAGCATCAAGACATCTCCATAGCACTTCGTAGAAGTGTTTTTATCATGTTATGTACTTCATTTGAAGCATGCGGTGTGTTTGAATTTGAATAATTTGATTTATAAAATATGAATTTGTAATATTCGTGAATTGTGTGAACATTAATTATTATGATTGATTTATATGTGTGCTAATATGTAGTTGCAATGTAATTACTATTGGAATAATTTGGCAAAAACAAAAATTTACTCCTCTAACTATGGGAGATTGGCTAGAAACGACGAAAACGAATAAAAATACTCCACTAAGATTTACTGGACCGTTTACTTCTGTATTTTGCAAGGAATTGGCTAGAGATGTCCTTAGGCCTTATACAATGCAAGGTGCATAGAAAAGATGTTTAGTAAAGTAAACCAAATTTTTCTCTAGCATGAGTGCTTATCTGTACGAGGGAGAAGGGGTGCTTACATAAACGTCCACTTCCTTGGGTCGCCCCCGCGCGGCGACCAGGGGGGAACCTAGCACCGCCAAGCCCTCGGCTCCCTCTCCCACCTCCCCTACCCGCCGCTGCCGGGCAAAGCCCGGTTGGCGTCGGCAGCGGCGGGATCTCTCCTCCCCACAGCGGCCGGACCTGGCATGGGTGGCGTTCGGCGGCGGTTGGCGGCGCGTTGGCGACAGGGCGCGCCGACGAGGACTCAGGGGGCGACTGCAGGAGCTGCATCCCCCCAGTGGTCGCGTGGGGGCCATTCGGGGCGCTCCTATGGTGGCCATGGTCGATCTGTTTCAGATCTGACCGCCAGTGCCTCAGGCGGCGCAGGGATCTCGGGGCGGCGGCCTCGATTGGTGGCGTGCGGTGCGAGCTGCCTGGCGGGCGGCACCCGCGGGTGCAGATGGGGGCCTTCCACGGCTGCGTGGGCGACGTGGAGGCGGCGGCGCTACGGTAGCTCCTCGATGGCCGGCCGGAGTTCCATGGAAGGCGTCGTCTCCGACTCGATCTACTCCGGTTCGTGCTGGCTACGGTAGCGACTACGGTCAACGCCAATACTGTCCTGGACGGATCTGGTGGGTGGGCATGGATCCCGGGAAAACTCCAGGCCGGCGTGGCGGCCGCACCAAAGTCGACGCCTTCGGCGCCGATTCCCTTCGTGGAGGCTCCGGTGTGGATCATACGCCCCCACCTCTGCCATGAGCGCAGGTGAAAGCCTCTGTTCCTCTGTTTGGGCGACGATGGCACTTTGGTGTCATGTTCCTTCCAGAAGGCGTCGGTCGGGGACTGCTCAAGGTGGTGGAGTTGCTGGTAATTCGGAGTCGACGCGAGATGGCATGTAGGTGGAGCGGTGTGGCATCAAACGTATCGTCGACGGTGGGTCTCGGCGGCATGGCGCAGTGGAGACTCGGTGTCTGATGCGCGTAGATGGACTCGCGCAGGAGGAGGAAGCTGTCTGGCGTCACGGTGGCGTTGATAGCAGAGGCCTGGCAAGGTCGATGCATCGGTTCTGCTCTGACGATTGACCGAGGGAAGATGGTGGTGACGACCCTTGCAGCGTGCGGTGCTCACTGGGAGTGTGTCAGACCGGTGTGGGACCCAATCCAGGTAGTGGCTGGATGGGACATCCGTCTTTAGATGTTAGGTTTTGGTGCGATGTCTGTTTGGTATTAGGTCCGGACATTCGACACACCTTCATCAAGGGGATAAGAGTAGCCGCGTTGCAAAGATGGTGGCTTTAGGCTTATTGATATACCACCTTGTATGGTTTTTGTGAATAATTAATATATGACTGCATGCATCGTTCAGATGCAGAAGCCGGGATACATCCTCCTTTTCTAAAAAAAAAACATAAACGCCCACTTTCTACAAACAAGCACGGGTGCTTTAGAAAAATTAGCTTATTTTTGTAAGCACCTTGCATTGCAGCGGGTATTAGCATGTTGTGCTGGGCAACTACCCTATGCTTCTTTCTGTATGTTATTTCTCATTTGATTATCTAGAAAGAAGACGCTGATATTCTATACTAGTACTCCTACTTTGACACAACATACTCCATTTGGTTAGTTGGGACCGACCGGAAACGTATGTATGCTGCACATGGCTTTACACCCCTGAGCCTGAGGTTGTAACCGACTCATCAACCACGCCCACGTTCTCCTCCCATTTCTTCTTCCTGGAACTGAACTACCAACAATCCACGCACCAGCAGTGTCTATGACAACAACAACAATCCATGCGCCCGCGACTGCAAATCTGCATGCATGCCAATATCCCATCGTCCCCGGCGGAGTTGAAGCAGCCAGCAGCAATCAGCAGCAGCTAGCCAATGCCAATGATAGGCAATTAATTGTGCTCTCCACTACCAACTAAACTGCCTAAGCTTATTGGGGTGCTATTAGTTGGCAACCACTCATCACCAGTGCATATGTTGACAATCACAAACAAACGGTGGGATTAGGCCGATCATTGTCATTGACAGTGCCGATGCTCGTCAATGCGCCACCTATTAGTTGTTAAATAATTTTTCGCGGATGAAGTCTCCTCTGCTTCCTGCGTGATGTTCTACTAGTAGATTGGACGCACAAGGCTGTGAGTCGACCCCCACCCAAGTTTGAGCAACACTTCTACGCACTACCTTTGATTGATCTCGCAAGTGAGAGTTTCGGCGAGGAAGTCAAATTAACTGGTGGGATATACCATGCGTGCAAGTGCAACCTAGTTAGTCATGGTGAATTCGAATTTTTAATGTCCGTCTTCTAGAAGGTCGGCGTTGCTTCCTTGTGTCATTTTGGCCACAGGCGTGGACGCTGGGCCGCCGCACTGGCAGGTGAAACAACCTTCAAGCCAAGGAGAAGCAAGGCAATAAAAGTAAAATAATAAATGATAAAAAAACCATTGCAAGCCATACATTGGTAAGAAAAATGAGGAGGCTTGTGGATAATCGTGTCTTTTGTGTCATACCGTCATCTTTAGTCGTTTTTTTATAGGAAACTTACAATCTTTTGTGTCCACAGGACTGCGCTAGCAGGTGAAATATCCTTCAAGCCAAGGAGAAAGCAAGGAAATAAAATTAATATAATATTAAATGATAAAAAAACCATCTCAAGCCATATATGGCAAGACAAAATAAGAAGGCTTGTGGATCATGGTGTCTTTTGTACTATCGTACTTTCGCCCGGCCACCATCTTCTTTAGTTAGATCATCAAAACACCTTAGTACATCATTAATATTTTGCATTGACTCTCTGAGGCACGTCAGCCTTTTACCTACGAACCCGCTAAGAGACAAGCATTGAGAGTGCCCTAAGGGCATCTCCAACGTCGATCCTCAAATCCCCCGCTTCCATCTGGACCATGTTATTCGGACCGCGGGAGCCATCCAACGCGACCCTGTATCGGTCCGTAGGCGGTCGGGACATGTTTTTTCCGTAAACTGGACAAAGGTGGGGAGCAGGGGCGAGGGGGGGGGGGGCTTTGCAGAAGTTCGGACCACTCCCAAGCCCGCCCCTCTCGCGCTTTCCATCCCATGCACCGCGCCGCATTCATGCCGGCTCAGAGTATGCAGCAGTCGGCATTGATGTCGCAATTTGACCAGACGGGCAGGCGGCGCAGACGGGCGTGACGTCTCGCGCATCGCCACAGCTTCAATGCGGACGCCGTGTCGCAAGAAACCAACTCCTGTCGCTGAGCCACATTGAAGCAGGTTGACCGTCCCTCCGCATGGCCTGTCCGCGGCTATTTAAGCCACGCTCCGACGCCGCCCAGATCTGCACCCCCTCCCGAGCACCGCACCATCCTCCTCCCCCTCATCGAGCCCTTCCTCCTCTCCGACGCATTCTCTTTGATGCACGTCAACTTTTTTATCCACGAACCCCTTTAGAGAGAGAATGAGATAGATAGGGGTTGTATGACTATAATTTATGGTCAAATTATAATTTTTTGAATAAAATAAATATCATTAGTCCAATAATATGAATTTGATACATAAAATAATATATTTGTAATATTTATAAGTAATATGTTGTCTAAGTAACTAATATTCATAAGTAATTTATGGTCAAATTATGATTTACTATACAACTAATATACTCGTGCGGGAGATTTACGATTGAGTTATGAATTCGGACAGTCAAATTAGTCGGACAGGGTTTGCTAATAAGGGCATCTCCAACACCGACCCTCAAACCGCCCGCAAACGTCTGGACCGTACGGTCCAGACGTGTTGTGCTATCCAACGCGGACATGTATCGGTCTGTCGAGCGATCCAGACATACTTTCTTCCATAAACCGGAGACAAACATGGGGCTTTGCGGGCGTCCGAACCGCTCCCAAGCCCGCGTCTGATTGCCCTGGCCCATCAATGTCCCCCACCCGCCTCTCCCTCGCTTTCCTTCAAACGCCCGCGTCGCTTGCTGCACCACATTCATGTCGGCCTAGAGCACGCAGCGGCCAATATTGATGCCGCGATTGACCGGACGGGAGGGCGGCCCTGACGAACATGACCTCTCGGGCATTGCCAATTCAATGTGGACGGTGCGTACCAAGGAACCAACTCCGCCCACTGCACCGCATTGAAGCAAGCTGATTGTCCCTCCGCCTGGCCTGGTTGCGGCTATTTAAGCCATGCTCCGACGCCGTTCAGATCCGCACCCCCTCCCGAGCACCACACCATCCTCCTCCCCCTCAACGAGCCCTTCCTCCTCTCCGACGCATTCTCTTTTATGCACGTCAGCTTTTTTATCCACGAACCCCTTTAGAGAGAGATAGGGGTTGTATGATTATAATTTACGGTCAAATTATGTTTTTTGAATAAAATAAATATCATTAGTCCAATAATATGAATTTGATACATAAAATAATATATTTGTAATATTTATAAGTAATATGTTGTCTAAGTTAACTAATATTCATAAGTAATTTATGGTCAAATTATGATTTACTATACAACTAATATACTCGTGCGAGAGATTTACGATTGAGTTATGAATTCGGACAGTCAAATTAGTCGGAGAGGGTTTCCTAATAAGGGCATCTCCAACACCGACCCTCAAACCGCCCGCAAACGTTTGGACCGTGCGGTCCAGACATGTTGTGCTATCCAACGCGAACATGTATCGGTCCGTCGGGTGATCCAGACATACTTTTCTCTACCTTCTTCCACAAACCGGAGACAAACATGGGGCTTTGCTGGCGTCCGAACCGCTCACAAGCCCGCGTCTGATCGCCCCGGCCCATCAAAGTCCCCCACCCGCCTCTCCCTCTCTTTCCTTCAAACGCCCGCGTCGCTTGCCGCACCATATTCATGTCGGCTCAGAGCACGCAGCGGCCAATATTGATGCCGCGATTGACCGGACGGGAGAGATAGGGGTTGTATGATTATAATTTATGGTCAAATTATGTTTTTTGAATAAAATAAATATCATTAGTCCAATAATATGAATTTGATACATAAAATAATATATTTGTAATATTTATAAGTAATATGTTGTCTAAGTTAACTAATATTCATAAGTAATTTATGGTTAAATTATAATTTACTATACAACTAATATACTCGTACGAGAGATTTACGGCCGAGTTATGAATTCAAATAGTCAAATTAGTCGGACAAGGTTTCCTAATAAGGACATCTCCAACGCCGACCCTCAAACCGTCCGTATATGTCTGGATTGTGCAGTCCAGACGTGTCGTGCTATCCAGGGCGGGCATGTATCGGTCTGCCGGGCGATCCGGACATACTTCCTCCCACAAACCGGAGAGAATCATGAGGCTTTGTGGGCGTCCGAACCGCTCCCAAGCCCGCGTTTGATCGCCCTGGCCCACCAAAGTCCGTCCCCCACCTGCCTCTCCCCCGCTTTTCTTCAAACGCCCGCGTAGCTTGCCGCACCACATTCATGCTGGCCCAGTGCATGCGTCGGTCGACATTGATGCCGCGATTTGACCGTATGGGAGGGCTGCGCTAACGAACGTGACCTCTTGGGCGTTGCCAATTCAATGCGGACGTCGCATACCGAGGAACCAACTCCGGCCGCTGCGCCGCATTAAAGCGGACTGATTGTCCCTTCGCCTGGCCTGGCCGCGGCTATTTAAGCCGTGCGCGGGCGATACACAGAGGCGCACTCCCCCCCAAGCACCACCCCTCCCATCCCCCGTCTCAGTGCCTGAGCCCCTTCCCCTCTCCGAGCCTAGCGATGGCGATGCCAAAGTCATGGTGCTCCGTGAAGGAAATATGCCCTAGAGGCAATAATAAAATTGTTATTTTATACTTTTCTTATATCATGATAAATTTTTATTAATTATGCTAAAATTGTATTAACCGGAAACTTGATAAATGTGTGGATACATAGACAAAACACCGTATCCCTAGTAAGCCTCTACTAGACTAGCTCGTTAATCAAAGATGGTTAAGTTTCCTAACCATAGACATGTGTTGTCATTTGATGAACGAGATCATGTCATTAGGAGAATGATGTGATGAACAAGACCCATCCGTTAGCTTGGCATATTGATCGTTCAGTTTTATTGCTATTGCTTCCTTCATGTCAAATACATATTCCTTCGACTATGAGATTATGCAACTCCCGGATACCGGAGGAATGCCTTGTGTGCTATCAAACATCACAATAACAGGGTGATTATAAAGATGCTCTACAGGTATCTCCGAAGGTGTTTTTTGGGTTTGCATAGATCGAGATTAGGATTTGTCACTCCGAGTATCAGAGATGTATCTCTGGGCCCTCTCGGTAATACACATCATAAGAAGCCTTGCAAGCAAAGTTACTAATGAGTTAGTTGCAGGATGATGTATTACCGAGTGAGTAAAGAGACTTGCCGGTAACGAGATTTAACTAGGTATGAAGATAGCGACAATCGAATCTTGGGCAAGTAACATACTGATGGACAAAGGGAATAACGTATGTTGTCATTACAGTTAGACCAATAAAGATCTTCGTAGAATATGTAGGAGCCAATATGAGCATCCAGGCACTATTGGTTATTGACCAGAGAGGTGTCTCGGTCATGTCTATAGTTCTCTAACCCGTAGGGTCCGCACGCTTAACGTTCGATGATGATATAGTATTATATGAGTTATGTGATTTGGTGACCGAATGTTGTTCGAAGTCCCGGATGAGATCACGGACATGACGAGGAGTCTCGAAATGATCAAGAGGTAAAGATTGATATATAGAACGATGGTATTCGGACACCGTTCCGGAGAGTATCAAGTACTTATCGAGTCACCGGAAGGGGTTCCGGGCACCCCCGGCATATGTATGGGCTTAATGGGCCAAGGAGGGGACAGACCAGCCCACAAGGGGCTGGTGCGCCCCTGACCTGGCCGGCCAGCCCAAGGGGAAGGAAAGGGGAAGGGGGAAACCCCTCCTGCCTTTCCCTCCTCAAGAGAGAAAGGTAAGGGGGGGGGGGCGCCTCCCTCCCCTACCTTTCTCCCGCACACACATATGGCAGGGGGGCGCAGGTTTGGGAGGATGCCCAAGTAGGATTCTGTTGGAAATAAGCCCTAGAGGCAATAATAAAATGGTTATTATTATATTTCCTTGTTCATGATAATTGTCTATTGTTCATGCTATAATTGTGTTATCCGGAAATCGTAATACATGTGTGAATACATAGACCACAACACGTCCCTAGCGAGCCTCTAGTTGACTAGCTCGTTGATCAAAAGATAGTCATGGTTTCCTGACTATGGACATTAGATGTCATTGATAACGGGATCACATCATTAGGAGAATGATGTGATGGACAAGACCCAATCCTAAGCATCGCTCAAAGATCGTGTAGTTCGTTTGCTAGAGCTTTTCCGAATGTCAAGTATCATTTTCCTTAGACCATGAGATTGTGCAACTCCCGGCTACCGTAGGAGTGCTTTGGGTGTGCCAAACATCACAATGTAACTGGGTGACTATAAAGGTGCACTACGGGTATCTCCGAAAGTGTCTGTTGGGTTGGCACAAAACGAGACTGAGATTTGTCACTCCGTATGACGAAGAGGTATCTCTGGGCCCACTCGGTAATGCATCATCATAATGAGCTCAATGTGACCAAGTGGTTGATCACAGGATCATGCATTACGGTACGAGTAAAGTGACCTGCCGGTAACGAGATTGAACGAGGTATTGGGATACCGACGATCGAGTCTCGGGCGAGTAACGTACCGATTGACAAAGGGAATTGTATACGGGATTGATTGAATCCTCGACATCGTGGTTCATCCGATGAGATCATCGAGGAGCATGTGGGAGCCAACATGGGTATCCAGATCCCGCTGTTGGTTATTGACCGGAGAGTCGTCTCGGTTATGTCTACGTGTCTCCCGAACCCGTAGGGTCTACACACTTAAGGTTCGGTGATGCTAGGGTTGTTGAGATATTAGTATGTGGTAACGCGAAAGTTGTTCGGAGTCCCGGATGAGATCCCGGATGTCACGAGGAGTTCCGGAATGGTCCGAAGGTGAAGAATTGTATATAGGAAGTCCAGTTTCGGCCACCGGGAAAGTTTCGGGGGTCACCGGTATTGTACCGGGACCACCGGAAGGGTCCCGGGGGTCCACCGGGTGGGGCCACCTATCCCAGAGGGCCCCATGGGCTGAAGTGGGAGGGGAACCAGCCCCTGATGGGGTGGTGCGCCCCCCTTGGGCCTCCCCCTGCGTCTAGGGTTGGAAACCCTAGGGGTGGGGGGCGCCCCACTTGGCTTGGGGGGCAAGCCACCCCCCTTGGCCGCCGCCCCCCTGGACCCCTATATAAAGAGGGGGGAGGGAGGGCTGCGCATCCTAGCCCCTGGCGCCTCCCTCTCCCTCCCGTGACACCTCTCCCTCTCGCTGAGCTTGGCGAAGCCCTGCCGAGATCACCATTGCTTCCACCACCACGCCGTCGTGCTGCTGGATCTCCATCAACCTCTCCTTCCCCCTTGCTGGATCAAGAAGGAGGAGACGTCTTCCCAACCATACGTGTGTTGAACACGGAGGTACCGTCCGTTCGGCGCTAGGTCATCGGTGATTTGGATCACGACGAGTACGACTCCATCAACCCCGTTCTCTTGAACGCTTCCGCTCGCGATCTACAAGGGTATGTAGATGCACTCCCCTTTCCCTCATTGCTAGATAACTCCATAGATTGATCTTGGTGATGCGTAGAAAATTTTAAATTCTGCTACGTTCCCCAATAGTGGCATCATGAGCTAGGTCTATGCGTAGTTTCTATGCACGAGTAGAACACAAAGCAGTTGTGGGCGTCGATATTGTCAATTTACTTGCCGTTACTAGTCTTATCTTGATTCGGCGGCATCGTGGGATGAAGCGGCCCGGACCGACCTTACACGTACGCTTACGTGAGACTGGTTCCACCGACTGACATGCACTAGTTGCATAAGGTGGCTAGCGGGTGTCTGTCTCTCCCACTTTAGTCGGATCGGATTCGATGAAAAGGATCCTTATGAAGGGTAAATAGAAATTGGCATATCACGTTGTGGTTTTGGTGTAGGTAAGAAACGTTCTTGCTAAGAAACCTATAGCAGCCACTAAAAAACTTGCAACAACAATTAGAGGACGTCTAACTTGTTTTTGCAGCATGTGCCGTGTGATATGATATGGCCAAAAGGATGTGATGAATGATATATGTGATGTATGAGATTGATCATGTTCTTGTAATAGGAATCACGACTTGCATGTCGATGAGTATGACAACCGGCAGGAGCTATAGGAGTTGTCTTAATTTATTTATGACCTGCATGTCAACATATAACGTCATGTAATTACTTTACTTTATTGCTAAACCATTAGCCATAGTAATAGAAGTAATAGATGACGAGACAACTTCATGAAGACACGATGATGGAGATCATGATGATGGAGATCATGGTGTCATGCCGGTGACGACGATGATCATGGCGCCCCAAAGATGGAGATCATAAGGAGCAAAATGATATTGGCCATATCATATCACTATTTGATTGCATGTGATATTTATCATGTTTTACATATTATTTGCTTAGAACGACGGTAGCTTAAATAAGATGATCCCTCGTAATAATTTCAAGAAAGTGTTCCCCCTAACTTTCCACCGTTGCGAAGGTTCGTTGTTTCGAAGCACCACGTGATGATCGGGTGTGATAGATTCTAACGTTCGAATACAATGGGTGTAAGCCAGATTTACACACCAATACACTTAGGTTGACTTGACGAGCCTATCATGTACAGACATGGCCTCGGAACACGGAAGACCGAAAGGTCGAGCATGAGTCGTATAGAAGATACGATCAACATGAAGATGTTCACCGATGTTGACTAGTCCGTCTCACGTGATGATCGGACACGGCCTAGTTGACTCGGATCATGTTTCACTTAGATGACTAAGGGGATGTCTATCTGAGTGGGAGTTCATTGAATAATTTGATTAGATCAAATTAATTATCATGAACTTAGTCTAAAATATTTACAATATGTCTTGTAGATCAAATGGCCCACGCTAATGTTGCCCTCAACTTCAACGCATTCCTAGAGAAAACCAAGCTGAAAGATGATGACAGCAACTATACGGACTGGGTCCGGAACCTGAGGATCATCCTCATAGCTGCCAAGAAAGATTATGTCCTAGACGTGAAGGAAATATGCCCTAGAGGCAATAATAAAGTTATTATTTACTTCCTTATATCATGATAAATGTTTATTATTCATGCTAGAATTGTATTAACCGGAAACATAATACATGTGTGAATACATAGACAAACAGAGTGTCACTAGTATGCCTCTACTTGACTAGCTTGTTAATCAAAGATGGTTATGTTTCCTAACCATGGACAAAGAGTTGTTATTTGATTAACGGGATCACATCATTAGGTGAATGATCTGATTGACATGACCCATTCCATTAGCTTAGCACCCGATCGTTTAGTATGTTGCTATTGCTTTCTTCACGACTTATACATGTTCCTATGACTATGAGATTATGCAACTCCAATTTATCGGAGGAACACTTTGTGTGCTACCAAACGTTACAACGTAACTGGGTGATTATAAAGGTGCTCTACAGGTGTCTCCAAAGGTACATGTTGGGTTGGCGTATTTCGAGATTAGGATTTGTCACTCCGATTGTCGGAGAGGTATCTCTGGGCCCTCTCGGTAATGCACATCACATAAGCCTTGCAAGCATTGCAACTAATGAGTTAGTTGTGAGATGATGTATTATGGAACGAGTAAAGAGACTTGCCGGTAACGAGATTGAACTAGGTATTGAGATACCGACGATCGAATCTCGGGCAAGTAACATACCGATGACAAAGGGAACAACGTATGTTGTTATGCGGTCTGACCGATAAAGATCTTCGTAGAATATGTAGGAGCCAATATGGGCATCCAGGTCCCGCTATTGGTTATTGACCGGAGACGTGTCTCGGTCATGTCTACATTGTTCTCGAACCCGTAGGGTCCGCACGCTTAAGGTTTCGATGACAGTTATATTATGAGTTTACGAGTTTTGATGTACCGAAGGAGTTCGGAGTCCCGGATGAGATCGGGGACATGACGAGGAGTCTCGAAATGGTCGAGACGTAAAAATCGATATATTGGACGACTATATTCGGACATCGGAAAGGTTCCGAGTGATTCGAGTATTTTTCGGAGTACCGAAGAGTTACGGGAATTCGCCGGGAGAAGTATTGGGCCTTATTGGGCCATACGGGAAAGAGAGAGGGGCTGCCTAGGGCAGGCCGCGCGCCCCCCCAAGGCCTAGTCCGAATTGGACTAGGGGGAGGGGCTGCGCCCCTTCCTTGTTTCCTACTCCTACTACATGGAAGGACTCCTAGTTGGACTAGGAAAGGGGAATCCTACTCCCGGTGGGAGTAGGACTCCCCTAGGCGCGCCATAGAGAGGGCCGGCCCTCCCCTCCTCCACTCCTTTATATACGGGGCAGGGGGCACCCCATAGACACACAAGTTGATCCACGTGATCATATTCTTAGCCGTGTGCGGTGCCCCCTTCCACCATAGTCCTCGATAATATTGTAGCGGTGCTTAGGCGAAGCCCTGCTGCATTAGTACATCAAGATCGTCACCACGCCGTCGTGCTGACGGAACTCTTCCCCGACACTTTGCTGGATCGGAGTTCGGGGATCGTCATCGAGCTAACGTGTGCTAGAACTCGGAGGTGTCGTAGTTTCGGTGCTTGATCGGTCGGGCCGTGGAGACGTACGACTACATCAACCAAACGCTTCCGTTGTCGATCTACAAGGGTACGTAGATCATACTCCCCCCTCTCGTTGCTATGCATCACCATGATCTTGCGTGAGCGTAGGAATTTTTTTGAAATTACTACGAAACCCAACAGTGGCATCCGAGCCTAGGTTTTATGTGTTGATGTTATATGCACGAGTAGAACACAAGTGAGTTGTGGGCGATATAAGTCATACTGCTTACCAGCATGTCATACTTTGATTCGGCGGTATTGTTGGACGAAGCGGCCCGGACCGACATTACGCGTACGCTTACGCGAGACCGGTTCTCCCGACGTGCTTTGCACATAGGTGGCTTGCGGATGACAGTTTCTCCAACTTTAGTTGAACCGAGTGTGGCTACGCCCGGTCCTTGCGAAGGTTAAAACAGCACCAACTTGACAAACTATCGTTGTGGTTTTGATGCGTAGGTAAGATTGGTTCTTGCTTAAGCCCGTAGCATCCACGTAAAACTTGCAACAACAAAGTAGAGGACGTCTAACTTGTTTTTGCAGGGCATGTTGTGATGTGATATAGTCAAGACATGATGCTAAATTTTATTGTATGAGATGATCATGTTTTGTAACCGAGTTATCGGCAACTGGCAGGAGCCATATGGTTGTCGCTTTATTGTATGCAATGCAATCGCGCTGTAATGCTTTACTTTATCACTAAGCGGTAGCGATAGTCGTGGAAGCATAAGATTGGCGAGACGACAACGATGCTACGATGGAGATCAAGGTGTCGCGCCGGTGACGATGGTGATCACGACGGTGCTTCGGAGATGGAGATCACAAGCACAAGATGATGGCCATATCATATCACTTATATTGATTGCATGTGATGTTTATCTTTTATGCATCTTATCTTGCTTTGATTGACGGTAGCATTATAAGATGATCTCTCACTAATTATCAAGAAGTGTTCTCTCTGAGTATGCACCGTTGCGAAAGTTCTTCGTGCTGAGCCACCACGTGATGATCGGGTGTGATAGGCTCTACGTTCAAATACAACGGGTGCAAAACAGTTGCACGCGCGAAATACTCAGGTTATACTTGACGAGCCAAGCATATACAGATATGGCCTCGGAACACGGAGATCGAAAGGTCGAGCGTGAATCATATAGTAGATATGATCAACATAGTGATGTTCACCAATGAAACTACTCCATCTCACGTGATGATCGGACATGGTTTAGTTGATTTGGATCACGTAATCACTTAGAGGATTAGAGGGATGTCTATCTAAGTGGGAGTTCTTAAGTAATATGATTAATTGAACTTAAATTTATCATGAACTTAGTCCTGGTAGTATTTTGCAAATCATGTTGTAGATCAATAGCTCGCGTTGTTGCTTCCCTGTGTTTATTTTGATATGTTCCTAGAGAAAATTGTGTTGAAAGATGTTAGTAGCAATGATACGGATTGGATCCGTGATCTGAGGTTTATCCTCATTGCTGCACAGAAGAATTATGTCCTTGATGCACCGCTAGGTGACGGGCCTATTGCAGGAGCAGATGCAGACGTTATGAACGTTTGGCTAGCTCAATATGATGACTACTTGATAGTTTAGTGCACCATGCTTAACAGCTTAGAATCGGGACTTCAAAGACGTTTTGAACGTCATGGACCATATGAGATGTTCCAGGAGTTGAAGTTAATATTTCAAGCAAATACCCGAGTTGAGAGATATGAAGTCTCCAACAAGTTCTATAGCTAAAAGATGGAGGAGAATCGCTCAACTAGTGAGCATGTGCCCAGATTGTCTGAGTACTACAATCGCTTGAATCAAGTGGGAGTTAATCTTCCAGATAAGATAGTGATTGACAGAATTCTCTAGTCACCATCACCAAGTTAGTAGAACTTCGTAATGAACTATGATATGCAAGGGATAATGGAAACGATTCCCAAGCTCTTCGTAATGCGGAAATTGATGAAGGTAGAAATCGAGAAAACCATCAAGTGTTGATGGTAGACAAGACCACTAGTTTCAAGAAAAGGGCAGAGGGAAGAAGGGGAACTTCAAAAAGAACAGCAAGCAAGTTGCTGCTCAAGTGAAGAAGCCCAAGTCTGATCCTAAGCCTGAGACTAAGTGCTTCTACTGCAAAGGGACTGGTCACTGGAAGCGGAACTACCCCAAGTGATTGGCGGATAAGAAGGATGGCAAAGTGAAATAAGTATATTTGATATACATGTTATTGATGTGTACTTTACTAGTGTTTATAGCAACCCTTCAGTATTTGATACTAGTTCAGTTGCTAAGATTAGTAACTCGAAACGGGAGTTGCAGAATAAACAGAGACTAGTTAAGGGTGAAGTGACGATGTGTGTTGGAAGTGGTTCCAAGATTGACATGATCATCATCGCACACTCCCTATACTTTCAGGATTAGTGTTGAACCTAAATAAGTGTTATTTGGTGTTTGCATTGAGCATAAATATGATTTGATCATGTTTATTGCAATATGGTTATTCATTTAAGTAAGAGAATAAATTGTTGTTCTGTTTACATGAATAAAACCTTATATGGTTACACACCCAATGAAAATGGTTCGTTGGATCTCGATCGTAGTAATACACATATTCATGATATTGAAGCCAAAAGAAGCAAAGTTAATAATGATAGTGCAACTTATTTGTGGCACTGCCGTTTAGGTCATATTGGTGTAAAGCGCATGAAGAAACTCCATGCTGATGGGATTTTGGAATCACTTGATTATGAATAAGTTGATGCTTACGAACCATGCCTCATGGGCAAAGATGACTAAGACTCCGTTCTCCGGAACAATGGAGCGAGCGACAGATTTGTTGGAAATCATACATACTGATGTATGCGGTCCGATGAATAGGCTCGTGGCAGGTATCATTATTTTCTAATCTTCACAGATGATTTGAGCAGATATGGGTATATCTACTTGATGAAACATAAGTCTGAAACATTTGAAAAGTTCAAAGAATTTCAGAGTGAAGTGGAAAATCATCGTGACAAGAAAATAAAAGTTTCTACGATATGATCGCAGAGGTAAAATATTTGAGTTATGAGTTTGGCCTTCAATTAAAACAATGTGAAATAGTTTCACTACTCACGTCACCTGGAACACCATAGTGTAATGGTGTGTCCGAATGTCATAACCGTACTTTATTAGATATAGTGCGATCTATGATGTCTCTTACCGATCTACCACTATCGTTTTGGGGTTATGCATTAGAGACAGCTGCATTCACGTTAAATAGGGCACCATCTAAATCCGTTGAGACGACACCGTGTGAACTATGGTTTGGCAAGAAACCTAAGCTGTCGTTTCTTAAAGTTTGGAGTTGCGATGCTTATGTGAAAAAGTTTTATCTCGATAAGCTCAAACTCAAATCAGAGAAATATGTCTTCATAGGATACCCAAAGGAGACAGTTGGGCACACCTTCTATCATAGATGCGAAGGCAAGACATTTGTTGCTAAGAATGGATCCTTTCTAGAGAAGGAGTTTCTCTCGAAAGAAGTGAGTGGGAGGAAAGTAGAGAACTTGATGAGGTAACTGTACCTGCTCCCTTATTGGAAAGTAGTTCATCACAGAAATCTGTTCCTGTGACTACTACACCAATTAGTGAGGAAGCTAATGATGATGATCATGTAACTTCAGATCAAGTTACTATCGAATCTCGTAGGTAAACCAGAGTGAGATCCGCACCAGAGTGGTACGGTAATCCTATTCTGGAGGTCATGTTATTTGACCATGAGGAACTTGCGAACTATGAGGAAGCGATGATGAGCCCAGATTCCGCGAAATGGTTTGAGGCCATGAAATCTGAGATATGATCCATGTATGAGAACAAAGTATGGACTTTGATGGATTTTCTCGATGATCGGCAAGCCATAGAAAATAAATGGATCTTCAAGAGAAAGACGGGCGCTGATAGTAGTGTTACTATCTACAAAGCTAGAATTGTCGCAAAAAGGTTTTCGACAAGTTCAAGGTGTTGACTACGATGAGAGTTTCTCACTCGTATCTATGCTTAAGTCTGTCCGAATCATGTTAGCAATTGCCGCATTTTATGAAATCCGGCAAATGGATAAACAAAACTGCATTCCTTAATGGATTTATTAAAGAAGAGTTGTATATGATACAACCAGAAGGTTTTGTCAATCTTAAAGGTGCTAACAAAATGTGCAAGCTCCAGCGATCCATCTATGGACTGGTGCAAACATCTCGGAGTTGGAATATATGCTTTGATAAGTTGATCAAAGCATATAGTTTTATACAGACTTGCGGTGAAGCCTGTATTTACAAGAAAGTGAGTGGGAGCACTACAACATTTCTGATAAAGTATATGTGAAAGACATATTGTTGATCGAAGATAATGTAGAATTATTCTGCAAAGCATAAAGGAATGTTTGAAAGGAGTTTTTCAAAGAAAGACCTCGGTGAAGCTGCTTACATATTGAGTATCAAGATCTATAGAGATAGATCAAGACGCTTGATAAGTTTTTTCAATGAGTACATACCTTGACAAGATTTTGAAGTAGTTCAAAATGGAACAGTCAAAGAAAAAGTTTCTTGCCTGTGTTACAAGGTGTGAAGTTGATTAAGACTCAAAGCCCGACCACGGCAGAAGATAGAAAGAGAATGAAAGTCATTCCCTATGCCTCAGTCATAGGTTCTATAAAGTATGCCATGCTGTGTACCAGATCTATTGTATACCATACACTATGTTAAGAGAGGGAGTACAATAGTGATCTAGGAGTAGATCAATGGACGGCGGTCAAAATTATCCTTACTGGAATAAGGATATGTTTCTCGATTATGGAGGTGACAAAAGGTTCGTCGTAAAGGGTTACATCGATGCAAGTTTTGACACTGATCCAGATGACTCTAAGTCTCAATCTGGATACATATTGAAAGTGGGAGCAATTAGCTAGAGTAGCTCCATGCAGAGCATTGTTGACATAGAAATTTGCAAAATACATGCGGATCTGAATGTGGCAGACCCATTGACTAAACTTCTCTCACAAGCAAAACATGATCACTTTTTGGGTCTTAATCACATAGCGATCTGAACTAGATTATTGAATCTAGTAAACCCTTTGGGTGTTAGTCACATGGAGATGTGAACCAATCACATAAAGATGTGAACTATTGATGTTAAATCACATGGCGATGTGATCTAGATTATTTACTCTAGTGCAAGTGGGAGACTGAAGGAAATATGCCCTAGAGGCAATAATAAAGTTATTATTTACTTCCTTATATCATGATAAATGTTTATTATTCATGCTAGAATTGTATTAACCGGAAACATAATACATGTGTGAATACATAGACAAACAGAGTGTCACTAGTATGCCTCTACTTGACTAGCTCGTTAATCAAAGATGGTTATGTTTCCTAACCATGGACAAAGAGTTGTTATTTGATTAACGGGATCACATCATTAGGTGAATGATCTGATTGACATGACCCATTCCATTAGCTTAGCACCCGATCGTTTAGTATGTTGCTATTGCTTTCTTCATGACTTATACATGTTCCTATGACTATGAGATTATGCAACTCCCGTTTACCGAAGGAACACTTTGTGTACTACCAAACGTCACAACGTAACTGGGTGATTATAAAGGTGCACTACAGGTGTCTCCAAAGGTACATGTTGGGTTGGCGTATTTCGAGATTAGGATTTGTCACTCTGATTGTCGGAGAGGTATCTCTGGGCCCTCTCGGTAATGCACATCACATAAGCCTTGCAAGCACTGCAACTAATGAGTTAGTTGTGAGATGATGTATTACGGAACGAGTAAAGAGACTTGCCGGTAACGAGATTGAACTAGGTATTGAGATACCGACGATCGAATCTCGGGCAAGTAACATACCGATGACAAAGGGAACAACGTATGTTGTTATGCGGTCTGACCGATAAAGATCTTCGTAGAATATGTAGGAGCCAATATGGGCATCCAGGTCCCGCTATTGGTTATTGACCGGAGACGTGTCTCGGTCATGTCTACATTGTTCTCGAACCCGTAGGGTCCGCACGCTTAAGGTTTCGATGACAGTTATATTATGAGTTTATCAGTTTTGATGTACCGAAGGAGTTCGGAGTCCCGGATGAGATCGGGGACATGACGAGGAGTCTCGAAATGGTCGAGACGTAAAAATCGATATATTGGACGACTATATTCGGACATCGGAAAGGTTCCGAGTGATTCGAGTATTTTTTGGAGTACCAGAGAGTTATGGGAATTCGCCAGGAGAAGTATTGGGCCTTATTGGGCCATACGGGAAAGAGAGAGGGGCTGCCTAGGGCAGGCCGCGCGCCCCCCAAGGCCTAGTCCGAATTGGACTAGGGGGAGGGGCTGCGCCCCTTCCTTGTTTCCTACTCCTACTACATGGAAGGACTCCTAGTTGGACTAGGAAAGGGGAATCCTACTCCCGGTGGGAGTAGGACTCCCCTAGGCGCGCCATAGAGAGGGCCGGCCCTCCCCTCCTCCACTCCTTTATATACGGGGGCAGGGGGCACCCCATAGACACACAAGTTGATCCACGTGATCATATTCTTAGCCGTGTGCGGTGCCCCCTTCCACCATAGTCCTCGATAATATTGCAGCGGTGCTTAGGCGAAGCCCTGCTGCATTAGTACATCAAGATCGTCACCACGCCATCGTGCTGACGGAACTCTTCCCCGACACTTTGCTGGATCGGAGTCCGGGGATCGTCATCGAGCTGAACGTGTGCTAGAACTCGGAGGTGCCGTAGTTTCGGTGCTTGATCGGTCGGGCCGTGGAGACGTACGACTACATCAACCAAACGCTTCCGTTGTCGATCTACAAGGGTACGTAGATCATACTCTCCCCTCTCGTTGCTATGCATCACCATGATCTTGCGTGAGCGTAGGAATTTTTTTGAAATTACTACGAAACCCAACAAGAAGCACCGCTAGGTGACGCTCCCATCCCAGAGAACCAAGACGTTATGAACGCTTGGCAGCAACGTGCTGATGATTACTCCCTCGTTCAGTGCGGCATGCTTTACAGCTTAGAACCGGGGCTCCAAAAGCATTTTGAGCAACACAGAGCATATGAGATGTTCGAAGAGTTGAAAATGGTTTTCCAAGCTCATGCCCGGGTCGAGAGATATGAAGTCTCCGACAAGTCTTCAGTTGTAAGATGGAGGAAAATAGTTCTGTCAGTGAGCACATACTCAAAATGTCTGGGTTGCACAACCGCTTGACTCAGCTGGGAGTTAATCTCCCAGATGACGCGGTCATTGACAGAATCCTTCAGTCGCTTCCACCGAGCTACAAGAGCTTTGTGATGAACTTCAATACGCAGGGGATGGAAAAGACCATTCCTGAGGTATATTCAATGCTGAAATCAGCGGAGGTGGAGATCAAAAAGGAACATCAAGTGTTGATGGTGAATAAAACCACTAAGTTTAAGAAAGGCAAGGGTAAGAAGAACTTCAAGAAGGACGGCAAGAGGGTTGCCGCGCCCGGTAAGCAAGTTGCCGGGAAGAAGGCAAAGAATGGACCCAAGCCCGAGACTGAGTGTTTTTATTGTAAGGGAAGTGGTCACTGGAAGCGGAACTGCCCCAAATACTTAGCGGACAAGAAGGCCGGCAACACTAAAGGTATATGTGATATACATGTAATTGATGTGTACCTTACCAGTACTCGTAGTAGCTCCTGGGTATTTGATTCCGGTGCGGTTGCTCACATTTGTAACTCAAAGCAGGAGCTGCGGAATAAGCGGAGACTGGCGAAGGACGAGGTGACGATGCGCGTCGGGAATGGTTCCAAGGTCGATGTGATCGCCTTCGGCATGCTACCTCTACATTTACCTACGGGATTAGTTTTAAACCTCAATAATTGTTATTTAGTGCCAGCTTTGAGCGTGAACATTGTATCAGGATCTCGTTTAATTCGAGATGGCTAGTCATTTAAATCCGAGAATAATGGTTGTTTTATTTATATGAGAGATATGTTTTATGGTCATGCCCCGCTGGTGAATGGTTTATTCTTAATGAATCTCGAGCGTAATGTTACACATATTCATAGTGTGAATACCAAAAGATGTAAGGTTGATAATGATAGTCCCACATACTTGTGGCACTGTCGCCTTGATCACATAGGTGTCAAACGCATGAAGAAGCTCCATGCAGATGGACTTTTGGAGTCTCTTGATTACGAATCATTTGACATGTGCGAACCATGCCTCATGGGTAAAATGACCAAGACTCCATTCTCAGGAACAATGGAGCGAGCAACCAACTTATTGGAAATCATACATACTGATGTATGCGGTCCAATGAGTGTTGAGGCTCGCGGTGGCTATCGTTATGTTCTCACCCTCACTGATGACTTGAGTAGATATGGGTATGTCTACTTAATGAAACACAAGTCTGAGACCTTTGAAAAGTTCAAGGAATTTCAGAGTGAGGTTGAAAATCAACGTGACAGGAAAATCAAATTCTTGCGATCAGATCGTGGGGGAGAATACTTGATTCACGAATTTGGCACGCACTTAAGGAAATGTGGAATAGTTTCACAACTCATGCCGCCTGGAACACCTCAGCGTAATGGTGTGTCCAAACGTCATAATCACACTCTATTGGATATGGTGCGATCTATGATGTCTCTTACCGATTACCGCTGTCATTTTGGGGCTATGCTTTAGAGACTGCCGCATTCACTTTAAATAGGGCTCCGTCGAAATCCGTTGAGACGACACCGTATGAATTATGGTTTGGGAAGAAACCTAAGCTGTCGTTTCTAAAAGTTTGGGGATGCGATACTTATGTCAAGAAACTTCAACCTGAAAAGCTCGAACCCAAGTTGGAAAAATGCGTCTTCATAGGATACCCTAAAGAAACTATTGGGTATACCTTCTACCTCAGATCCGAAGGCAAGATCTTTGTTGCCAAGAATGGATCCTTTCTAGAGAAAGAGTTTCTCTCAAAAGAAGTAAGTGGGAGGAAAGTAGAACTTGATGAAGTATTACCTCTTGAACCGGAAAGTGGCGCAACTCAAGAAAATGTTCCTGAGGTGCCTGCACCGACTAGAGAGGAAGTTAATGATGATGATCATGAAATTTCAGATCAAGTTGCTACTGAACTTCGTAGGTCCACAAGGACACGTTCCGCACCAGAGTGATACGGCAACCCTGTCTTGGAAATCATGTTGTTAGACAACGGTGAACCTTCGAACTATGAGGAAGCGATGGCGGGCCCAGATTCCGACAAATGGCTAGAAGCCATGAAATCCGAGATAGCATCCATGTATGAAAACAAAGTATGGACTTTGACTGACTTGCCCGATGATCGGCGAGCCATAGAAAATAAATGGATCTTTAAAAAGAAGACAGACGCAGATGGTAATGTGACCATCTACAAGGCTCGACTCATCGCTAAGGGTTATCGACAAGTTCAAGGGGTTGACTACGATGAGACTTTCTCACCCGTAGCGAAGCTGAACTCCGTCCGAATCATGTTAGCAATTGCCGCATTCTATGATTATGAGATATGGCAAATGGACGTCAAAACGGCATTCCTTAACGGCTTTCTTAAGGAAGAATTGTATATGATGCAGCCGGAAGGTTTTGTCGATCCTAAGAATGCTAACAAGGTGTGCAAGCTCCAACGCTCAATCTATGGGCTGGTGCAAGCATCTCGGAGTTGGAACATTCGATTTGATGAGATGATCAAAGCATTTGGGTTTACACAGACTTATGGAGAAGTCTGTGTTTACAAGAAAGTGAGTGGGAGCTCCGTAGCATTTCTCATATTATATGTGGATGACATACTATTGATGGGAAATGATATAGAATTCTTGGAAAGCATAAAGGCCTACTTGAAAAAGTGTTTTTCAATGAAGGACCTTGGAGAAGCTGCTTATATATTAGGCATCAAAATCTATAGAGATAGATCGAGACGCCTCATTGGTCTTTCACAAAGTACGTACCTTGACAAGATATTGAAGAAGTTCAATACGGATCAGTCCAATAAGGGGTTCTTGCCTGTATTGCAAGGTATGCAATTGAGCACGGCTCAATGCCCGACCACGGCAGAAGATAGAGAAAAGATGAGTGTCGTCCCCTATGCCTCGGCCATAGGGTCTATTATGTATGCCATGCTGTGTACCAGACCTGATGTAAACCTTGCCATAAGTTTGGTAGGAAGGTACCAAAGTAATCCCGGCATGGAACACTGGACAGCGGTCAAGAATATCCTAAAGTGCCTGAAGAGGACTAAGGATATGTTTCTCATTTATGGAGGTGACGAAGAGCTCGTCGTAAAGGGTTACGTCGATGCTAGCTTCGACACAGATCTGGATGACTCTAAGTCACAAACCGGATACGTGTATATTTTGAATGGTGGGGCAGTAAGCTGGTGCAGTTGCAAGCAAAGCATTGTGGCGGGATCTACATGTGAAGCGGAGTACATGGCAGCCTCGGAGGCAGCACAAGAAGCAATCTGGGTGAAGGAGTTCATTACCGACCTAGGAGTCATTCCCAATGCGTCGGGCCCGATGACTCTCTTTTGTGACAACACTGGAGCTATTGCCCTTGCCAAGGAGCCCAGGTTTCATAGGAAGACCAGGCATATCAAGCGTCGGTTCAACTCCATTTGTGAAAGTGTTCAAAATGGAGACATAGATATTTGTAAAGTACATACGGACCTGAATGTAGCATATCCGTTGACTAAACCTCTCCCTAGAGCAAAACATGATCAACACCAGAACTCTATGGGTGTTTGATTCATCACAATGTAACTAGATTATTGACTCTAGTGCAAGTGGGAGGCTATTGGAAATATGCCCTAGAGGCAATAATAAAAATGTTATTATTATATTTCCTTGTTCATGATAATTGTCTATTGTTCATGTTATAATTGTGTTATCCGGAACATGTGTGAATACATAGACCACAACACGTCCCTAGTGAGCCTCTAGTTGACTAGCTCGTTGATCAAAAGATAGTCATGGTTTCTTGACTATGGACATTAGATGTCATTGATAACGGGATCACATCATTAGGAGAACGATGTGATGGACAAGACCCAATCCTAAGCATAGCTCAAAGATCGTGTAGTTCGTTTGCTAGAGCTTTTCCGAATGTCAAGTATCATTTCCTTAGACCATGAGATTGTGCAACTCCCGGATACCGTAGGAGTGCTTTGGGTGTGCCAAACGTCACAACGTAACTGGGTGACTATAAAGGTGCACTACGGGTATCTCCGAAAGTGTCTGTTGGGTTGGCACAAAACGAGACTGAGATTTGTCACTCCATATGACGGAGAGGTATCTCTGGGCCCACTCGGTAATGCATCATCATAATGAGCTCAATGTGACCAAGTGGTTGATCACAGGATCATGCATTACGGTACGAGTAAAGTGACCTGCCGGTAACGAGATTGAACGAGGTATTGGGATACCGACGATCGAGTCTCGGGCGAGTAACGTACCGATTGACAAAGGGAATTGTATACGGGATTGATTGAATCCTCGACATCATGGTTCATCCGATGAGATTATCGAGGAGCATGTGGGAGCCAACATGGGTATCCATATCCCGTTGTTGGTTATTGACCGGAGAGTCGTCTCGGTCATGTCTGCGTGTCTCCCGAACCCGTAGGGTCTACACACTTAAGGTTCGGTGACGCTAGGGTTGTTGAGATATTAGTATGCGGTAACCCGAAAGTTGTTCGGAGTCCCGGATGAGATCCCGGACGTCACGAGGAGTTTCAGAATGGTCCGGAGGTGAAGAATTGTATATAGGAAGTCCAGTTTCGGCCACCGGGAAAGTTTCGGGGGTCACCGGTATTGTACCGGGACCACCGGAAGGGTCTCGGGGGTCCACCGCGTGGGGCCACCTATCCCGGAGGGCCCCATGAGCTGAAGTGGGAGGGGAACCAGCCCCTGATGGGCTGGTGCACCCCCCTTGGGCCTCCCCTGCGCCTAGGGTTGGAAACCCTAGGGTTGGGGGGCGCCCCACTTGGCTTGGGGGCAAGCCACCCCCCTTGGCCGCCGCCCCCCCATCTAGATGGGATCTAGAGGGGCCGGCGCCCCCCCTTGGACCCCTATATAAATAGGGGGAGGGCTGTGCACCCTAGCCCCTGGCGCCTTCCTCTCCCTCCCGTGACACCTCTCCCTCTCGCTGAGCTTGGCGAAGCCCTGCCGAGATCACCGTTGCTTCCACCACCACGCCGTCGTGCTGCTGGATCTCCATCAATCTCTCCTTCCCCCTTGCTGGATCAAGAAGGAGGAGACGTCTTCCCAACCATACGTGTGTTGAACACGGAGGTGCCGTCCGTTCGGCGCTAGGTCATCGGTGATTTGGATCACGACGAATACGACTCCATCAACCCCGTTCTCTTGAACGCTTCCGCTCGCGATCTACAAGGGTATGTAGATGCACTCCCCTTTCCCTCGTTGCTAGATAACTCCATAGATTGATCTTGGTGATGCGTAGAAAATTTTAAATTCTGCTACGTTTCCCAACAGATTCCTCCTACTTGGGGCGCCCCTAGGGCTGCTCCTCCCTCCCTCCTCCCACCTATATATATGAGGAGGGGAGGCGCCTAGCACAACACAACATCTACTGTTAGCCGTGTGCGGCGCCTCCCTTCACAGTTTACGCTTTCGGTCATATCTTCGTAGTGCTTAGGCGAAGCCTTGCGGAGATCACTTCACCATCATCGTAACCACACCGTCGTACTGACAGAACTCATCTACTTCCTCGACATCTTGCTGGATCAAGAGGACAAGGGACGTCACCAGAGCTGAACGTGCGCAGAACTCGGAGGTGTCGTACGTTCGGTGCTTGATCGGTCGGAGTTAGAAGAAGTTCGACTACATCAACTGCGTTATCCTACGCTTCCACTTACAGTCTACGAGGATACGTAGACACACCCTCCCCTTTCATTGCTATGCATCTCCTAGATAGATCTTGCGTGAGCATAGGATTTTTTTTAAAATTGCATGCTACGTTTCCCAACACTCCGTGCCGGCACGCAGAGTCGGTGAAAACTCCTCCTATGGTGGTTCTTGGCGTTGCCGTCCACACTCTCTGGGACCGTCGGCATCCACGGCGGCCGGCTCCTTCGCCAACAAGGAGCTCGTCATCTTCTCCGGTGACGAGGAGTATCAGACGCCGCAGCAGTAGCCGCCCGACTCATCAAGGAGGCCGCTCTGATGGACAAAGATTTTGTCCGTCAGATCGAGATAATAATGGAGTGCTCGCTCTGTCACATGGGCCCATCTCCACCATCGTCGGTGCACGTCAAGCAGGAGCCACCATCCCCGTCGCGCCACAGCGTGACGCGTGGGACGACATCCCTGCTTCGGCCTGTCAAGGATGAGCCGGCCTCGTCCCAGCACAACCACGATGTCCAGACCGGACACCGTGTCAAGGACAAGCCACTGACGCCCCGCACCACCACGGCATCCAGATCAGACGCTAGGTCAAGGAGGAGTCGGCGTCCCCGCAGCGCAGCCGGTACGGCCGCATGGATGCGCCCTCGTCGCTGCCGCACCGCCACCGCCTCGCCGTTATGGAAGAGCTGCCGCCGCGATCAAAAGGCGCTGGGCCGCCTCCTCCACTACCTTGAAGGAGGTGGTTACGACAGTGCCTCGGGCTCGAGGGCCGTCGTATCTGAGGCGAAGCGCGCCGCGAGGCAGCAAGCGAGGTACGACTAGTGCAATGCCGGTCGCCGCTCCGCGTTCGCCAAGAGCGATGTGACGTCGGGCTGGGTCACAACGATCCTGACCTTGCCTCCGGGGCACTCAACTGCTCCGTGATCATCGCAGAAACGGTCGTCAGGCGCCTCCCTGACGACGAGCTCGCCATGATCGACGAGGAGTGGTCGCTTAGCGATTGCTCCGCCAACGCCAGCCGCGGCAAGGTCGCGACCAGGGCTCCAAAGGGAACGTCTGCAGTGACCGCGGTGGCACTCCGCACATCATAGTAGGAGGCGGAACGGCTCCTCCGCGAGCGGTAGGCAGTCGCGGCCCTCCGACGCCATTCTGTCGACCATGACAAAGACGGCACCAACGATGACGGTGCAGTAGGGCAGGGACCGCACATACAAGGTGGTCGTGCGGTATAGGGTTTAGATTTTTTTCGTAGTTTTTTGTGTTGTTAAGCGGTCAAAAAATCGACCTTTTATGTAAATTATATCCGAACTTGAATAAATTTTGCCGTGTTCGAACGAATTTCGTTTCGTTAGTTCGCATTGATCTTGAAATGTATACGGACAACGTTGAATGGCCGCTTTACACATTCATGTCTGTGAACTAGTCTCCTGCCCGTGAACGGATATGAAAGAAAATTTGCGGGTAACAACTGTCGCTGCTTCTATACCGACACGCCGGCCGGAAAATTCTACGTCACAAACCAACCGCGTTGTTTCCTTTTGAACAGGGCGGACAGGGGCCCTCATCCTCCTCCTCTCGTCTCCCACCGCGAATTTCTCCTCCTCTTTTATGCTCACAAAACAAAAACAAAAAAACAATTTCTTCCATCTTCGTCTTCCTCCTGCCGCCTACGGGATCCAAGGAGCGGAGAGAGGGGATTCTCCCCGCGAACTCAATAAAAGAAACCCAATCTCGCGTCGCTCGAGGCCAGAGTTGTTTACCGCTCCTCCATCTCATCAAAGGGATAAATAAAGAACACCATTGCCCAAAAGCCGCAGGCGTTAGGTGGTGGTGGTGGTGGTGCGTGCCAGTCAAAGAAGAGGTCTGGGAAGGAAGAAGAATCAACATCCATCCATCCATCCATCCATCCGCCCACCAACCTACTCTCTCCTCGTCCTCCTCCTCCTGCCGTCCCTAATCCCCTCCCATTCTCGCCACGCCGACGAGAGGGGCGAAAGGGGGAGCCTTGCTTGATTTGATTCCCGTGCGATCCTCGGTTGATTGTTCGGGGCAAAGATGTGCCCGCTGAGGGTGATACTCATCTTCCTCTCCGCCACCATCGCCGGCTTCTTCCTCCTCCGGGGCCTCAACGCCGAGCCGGACCTGTTCCAGGACGACGACGCCGCCGCCGTCGCGGCGAACGACGAGGACGACGAGGGGTCGCCGGGGTCTCCCAGGGACCCCGCGCCGCTCCATTCCAAGGTATTGCCCTTGCCTTTTCCAATATCAGCGCACATTTGCGCAATCGTTGTTGCAAATTCTTGGCCGTGCGTGTTGTTATTTAGAATGATTATCTAGGTCTTTGTAGCGTACAACTACAAGCCGCGAGATTATTCCCGTGTATTGTGCGGCTAATGAAGTTCTGATTTTCGTGCCCAAATTAACGAGGACCTGCTTCCGTTTTTGACTCCCAAATGCGTGCACGGCACGAGGTAAAAAAGGGGAAACATGTAGACGCGCAATGGGGATTCATATTGAGTTGGTGTCGACACATTATTCCTGGTTGAGAATTGCTGACGTCTTGATGCTCCCAGACTAACTGTCAGGGGCTTAGCACATCGTTCAGAGACGCCATAGATAAGCTAGCCTCACTATTGTTTACATACAGGAGTACCTGCCTTGTTGACAGTGGTGACTTGTGTGATGATTTCATAGATTGATAGCTGCTGGCCATGAATGTGTGCTAATTTTGCTAAATGGAGAAAGCAGTAAGAGGATGGGTACCCTTTCGGTAATTAACCAAGATTATCTAGGCCTTTATAACATACAGCTACAAGCAACAAGATTATGCCGCCTAATGAATTTGCTGATTTTCCTATCCAAATTAACCCATGACATGATTCTGTTTTTGATCCCCAAATGCATGCACTGCAACGGGGATTCATAATGATCTAGTGTCGACACATTGTTCCTGGTTGAGACTTGCTGACTTCTTGATGCCCCCGGACTAACTGTTAGTGGCTTAGCGCATCCTTCAGAGACGCCATAGATAAGTTAGCATCACTGTCGGTTACCTACAGGAGTACCTGCCTTGTTGACAGTGGTGACTTGTGACCTCATAGATTGATACCTGCTGGCCATGAATGTGTGCTGATTCTGCTAAACGGAGAAAACAGTAAGTGGATGGATACCCTTTTGGTAATTAACCAAGCTTTGGAAACTTTGAAATTTTCACCAGTCCGAGACCACAGCATTTGAAGGTTAAGGCCGCACTAAGATCTTCTGTTTCTCTTGCATCAACCGGTCTAAAATATCTGTGATGTAGCATCCAAACTCATACTCCCTCTTTCCCGAATTACTTGTCACGGAAATGGATAGAAATGGATGGACGGAGGGAGTACTAGATACACCTATCTGGAACTATATGCTATAGCCTACAAATTTGTGCAAATTCTGACAGTCCTGTTCATAGTGGTGGATACCTATTTGTCATTGCACTGAAGAGTCCTCATTTGAATTTTTCATCGTCTGGACAAGGTTGTAGCCACACCCAAATGCTCTGTTGCTCTCATAACGTGGTATAAAATTAGTGTGTGAATGTTTACTCTCTTCGGATGTATTCCCTCCATATCAAAATATAAGACATTTTTTGATTAAATCTAGGCCAAAAAAAGTTTTAAATTTTGATACAGAGGGAGTAGCATCCAAAACCTATAGTACTCCCTCCGTCCCAAATTAATTGTCTTAGATTTGTCTAGATACGGATGTATCTAGACACGTTTTAGTGTTAGATACATCCGTATCTAGACAAATCTAAGACAAGTAATTTGGGATGGAGGAATTTGAACTAAAACCACGACACTAATTTTGGGACAGAGGAAGTATATGTTTATCTTGAACTATATGCAGAAATATTATGTGAAGTTAAGTATTCAAACAGTTGATGTATGCATATTAACTTTGCTAACGTGTATTGGGTTACCATTGATGGAGGGTTGGTAAGTTTCATTACTTAAGAAGAAGATTAGGCAACAGTTTTCCAGTGTACAAATTTGCAAGAAATGTGCTTACTGCTTTCGTAATGAGAACCTAAGACTGAAGGGCTACTTGAACCCAAATGTAGGTTGCATCTGCCGCGAAGACAGGATTCTGGACGATGGTGGACATGGCAAGCGGGCGGTACCTTTGGAGGACCCTTGTTGCATCACCGGCAAAATCTGACTCCGAGAAGGCCCGGTGACGAACCTTCATCACCCGTTTGATACTCGTGTAATTGGAGCGCCCGAATGGGGATACTTTGCACTGTATCTGTTTTGGTTGCATCTTGTGTGTAATGCGGCGGCAGTTGTAACATGGGGGTTATATGTTTGGACTAAATGTGCCAAATTGTTTACGTATGAACCTTGTGTCGTATATGCTGGGAGCCTGGTGTATGGATTTGGAACTGAATTTGCATGTTTTTATTATTTAATCATTGTTTCCACTTCGTTGATGTCGAGATGCGCCGATACAAGTATAGCCCTTTGGTGGTGTATGGGATCTAGCAATTTGGTGTAATGGAAGATGATTCTGTAACTTCTTTTGGTGATGCAAAATTAGCTTTTCTTTTGAGTTGTCTTGTTGGTTGCTGTGGTACATGGGATGCCACCTTGTGAATCGAGAGCTGTTGCAAACCTTGTGAGCCGAGAGTAGTTGCTTTTCTGAAGTGTATGCTTGCCATAGTAATATCTTACATACCATTGCTGAATAAATGTATCATCTGGCTAACGACGTCTGCATCGCTGCCTGACTGTCTCTGAAATGCATAGACCATACATGTTGCTTGTCTTAATAAAGTTGTCGAATACAGTAGTATTACTTGCAATAGCTGAGGCCTTGTTTGGTACTAGGGTTTTTGAGGGGATTGGTGGGGATAATCCTCACAGGGATTGGGTGAAACCGTAACCTTCACCTAATCCCTTCAAATTCCCATTTATCCGCAATCCACTAAGTAGGGGTAATGTATTGGGTATTGAGAAAAATGCACTAGAGTTTGGAGATTTGTGGGGAAATATGAGGATGAAACATGTCAAATACACTAGAACCAAACGGTGTTTTGGGATATGTGGGGATTTTGGGGTTAGACATGCCAAGGACATGGAAGGAATACAGGAGGTCCGGGATTCTTCTTCTTCCTCTTCTTATTCGATGTCCTTGGCATGTCTAATTGAAGGAGCTGTGTGTTTTTGTCATGCAAATTGGATCGACCAGTATCCTCTGAGGAAGGTTTGCGTGAAGCCAAGCGGCTCAAAGGTTGAAGTGGATTTCGACATGGATACAGAAAGTGATACCTATTACGATCGAGAGGCTCCTGCATCCTTGAGACTGACAAAGCAGATGCTATCAGCTGATGTGGCTGATTATGCCAACGGGGTATTGGTGGCAACTTGGTCCATCTGAATCATGTTGATGCAGCGATGATCATCAATATCACATCTAGTTTTTGGTGCCATGGATTTGTCTCACTTGCGAACCGGCTGGGAGTCTTGTTTCAAGCGAGTACTGTGGTGAGATGATGGAAAATGAGGGTAGGCCTATAGATTTCGCAATGAGCACAAACGATTATGCAGTTTCGTTTTTATCCTGGAGAGCTGACAGGCAGCAAGAGTATTTAACAGATTCCTAGCGATAAGGGAAATGCTTTTAGTGCCTGAAGAAATGGTTTACCGATTTGATGCTCTAATGCATCTTGCTCCAATCTATCCGGAGGAAGATGTTCTGAAAATTCTTACAGTGTATGCAGATTTGGTGTGTGGTTTATTGTGCAAATGTTCGTTGTTGTGTGATGATGGGCGTGCTTCCAAAAAGGGTAAAATTATACTACTCCCTCCGATCCAAATTAATTGACGCAGCTCTAGCACAAAGTTGTACTAGAGCTGCGCCAATTAATTGGATCAAAGTGAGTACTTGAATTTGCAAAGAAGGAATCCATACCTGTGAAATATGTAGAGACGAGCGAATAAGGAACAATATATTGAATCCGCTGGGTGAAAGAAGAGAGAGGCTGTTTTTAGTGCATTTATATTATAGCATGCCCCAACTTATGTGCTACATAATGTGGCCAAACTCTGTTTTCAGTGCATTTTGTTTCCCACTACCGCTTCTTCTTTTTGTTGCGAGAGTTTTCCACTATTGGTGTTGCTATTTACAGCGTCAGCCAATGTAAGGGATTTGCAGCACATGTTGCTATGTTGTGATCTTCTGCAGAGTTCAAGCAGGGTTCAAGCGCATCGAGTGGATAAGCAAAGAACGGTGCACTTCTCCAAGTTTATGCATAAGCAGTACGCTTACCTGGACATGATAGAGCTACATGCTCCAAGTCTTGCAACGAATGACTCAATAGCACCTATTCAACTTTTGAGTTACACAGAAAGATATCACAGGGGTTTTCACGATGCTTTGGACTATGTCGTCAATGTGCTTCCAAAGTTCCAATTGCTCTTACTCGTGTGCATAGACTATTTCTAGATTGGGGTCTTGAAACTTCCATTTGTTCGAGAAATAATCGAGCTATGCTCCAAGTTGGCAGTTTTGCCAAATGACTATCAATATTTGTAAATCACTAAAAAATGATGTTGTGAGATGGAAGCTGCGGGTGGATAGTCAACTGAAAGCCAACATATACTCCCTCTGATCCATATTAATTGGCGTTGCTTTAGTACAGGTTTAGTACAAAGTTATACTAAAGCAGCTTCAATTAATTTGGATCGGAGGTAGTATCGATTATTCCATCAAGTAGGAGTAATATAATGGCCAGCACAATTTGTAACGATGGTAGGCCAATAATTACGGTACTTAAAATGGCCTGTCGACCTTTAGTACAGGTTTAGTACAAAGTTCAAACACTAGCTTAAACCCATATATTCAAATGTTCCAACCCTTGTTCCTCACGCAGCAAAGCATGGATTCATCCTGTCGACCTCTTTATCCCCCTTTCACGTAATCCTTTATCGTATAAGCACCATCACAATGCGTTTTTCTGTGCAATAGTAGATAATGCATCCAATTAGCTATAACTTCTTGCTTCCTAAGCCAAAGAAAAACAAACTATTACACACAAACAAGGTATAAATTGCTGATTAATCGCACCGTTCCGATAACAAAACCAATACACACATAACATAGTAAACACATAAGCAGTCAGCATATATATAACATAATATTGGAGGAAAGCAAAATGTGACAAACATGGTCTCGTGCACAATTACTTAAAGAGTGAACGTCTGGATTAGAATTAAGTAGATAATTCCAACTGGACAAAAACCCGACTATGTAGTTCAACAAAGATGTCGGTACTACATAGTGAATACTAGAAACAAACAGCAGCAAGACAAGCAACCCAACGTTTTAGTGAAATGATGATATATTCCGAGAGAAAGGATGTGTAGAATATACCCTCTCAAATGTGGAAATGTGGAAGTTTATGGTGCAATACAGAATCTCCTTTTATCAAGAGCTTCACAAGTTCCCTGCAAATTGGACAAACAGAATGTCTTTTTAGCAAACAATCTGGAGCAAAACAAACATAATTGATTATACAGCTCAGAAGTTTGCCTTGCTTATCACGCCTTGTTTTTCGGCGGCCTCTATCTTTTTTGACGAAACCTCATCAGAGGGCGGGGAGCTCCCGCATTTGCATATAGAAGAAGAGAGTTGGTCCGGTTAATAAGGGAAACTGGACCCAAAAACCATACATGCATCGGTTAATTAAGGGAAACCGGCGAAGACCACACACACCGGACTAGCACTCAAGGGACGTCGTCCGAGCCAGATACAAGGCGGCCTCTATCTTCATCTTGAGAAAATGCATATAAAGCCGAGTACGTCTTGGGAACTGAGAGGGGAAAAGGAGAGAAGAAAGATAAACTTTAATGCTAAGAGACCCTAATCACTTGAAAATGGTAACTGTGAGACTTCACAAAATCAAACTTGGTTACCAGCTTATTGAGCTCCTCACAGATCATCTTTTTGTAAGCACCATTCTTAACGCTTTCCTTCGAAGGCAACTGTGTGATGTGATATCATGCAGAAAAAAAGATGGAATTAGTGTATTTGCAAATCACAAATGCACTAGTACAATATAAAGACAAGGAGAAAATTTTAAAAATAGATAGATTGCACAGTTATGTATTGAATTTCAGATTGTGCGTTCAAGCTAACTTGTGATACAACATTTGATGTTAGCAGGCTTGCTTCGCTAAATTATAGAGTTATTTCTCAGAATGGAAGCTCAAGTTTCACCAAAAAATGCATTTTTGGCCCCTCACAAGGTTGAAAGTGGACAGACATAGCCCTAACTTTAAATTTGGCTTTTTTGACAAATGCAGAAGTAGTTGTGAGCTAAGAAGACGGGGACGCGGGATACGGCATTTTCAAAAAACTGCCATTCGGGGATATGGCGGGGTATATAAGTATTTAGAAAAATAAACATACAATAAATATTTAATGAGAATTTAGAAATAAAAAGCCATTGAATGCTGGTGCTGGTGCGAATTGAATGAAATTCCTATGATATGGTCTAAAAGCTTGACAAACAAATCAAGCGATTTCTCTGTGTGTCATAGTGCCAGAAATTTGAGTGAAAGATTCTAAAGCTCAGTAAATTTGTCACAGGCATGAAGATCATGGAAGAATTCCTGCACAGAAGGAATTGGGATTTTTTTTGACAGTTTTGCTGTGTGGTAATTCACACATCGCTATGAGCCACTCAAAAGCTAGTCAACCTCCAGCGCAAAGGGGTGAGTACTAGGATACCAAGGGGTTTTCAAATGATCAGGTTAACTTATAACCACTTTGCATCTGACCAATGGGAGCTTTGACTACATTGTATCAAACTACTCATTTCAGCAGAAAACAGAATATCCTTATGCAGCTTCTCCCTCCAAACAGAATGCTTTTTCCCTTTTTAATCAGAGCAAGCCTAGGTTTTGCCATATCACTAACTTCGCTGAACATATATTTCATTTACAGCATCCATGTTATACTCTAAATGAAATGGCACTATTAGTGTCAAGATCAATAACACTGTAGGCCCCTATTTCCAGAGTAGTAAGGGGGTGAGGCAAGGAGATTCCATATCTCCCTTTCTCTTTAATCTAGCGGCTGAATGCCTTTCGAAAATGATTTTCAATGCCCAGAAAAATAATTTGTTTAAAGGGCTGGCAGCAGACCTCATTCCAAATGGAGTTGCTGTCTTGCAGTACACAGATGATACTGTTCTTTGCATTGAGGATGATATAGATAAAGCTGTTAATCTCAAACTTCTGCTATACTTGTTTGAACTTATGTCTGGCTTGAAAATCAATTTTCTTAAAAGTGAAGTGCTGTGTGTGTGTGTCAAATAGGGCATTTTCCTATGAAATATCTGGGCGTACTGGTTAGCTATTCTTCCTTGAGAAATTCTGACTGGGAGTATATAGCAGCTCGATATCTTAAATGTTGTGATTCATGGATTGGTAATTCTGCCTCGTCTGGTGGGAGATTAACTTTGTTGAATTCATCCCTCTCGAGCATTGCTTATTATTATATGTCAATGTTCCTACTTTCTAAGACATTTATCGAGAGACTCGATAAATATCGTCGTAAGTTTTTCTGGTGTGGAGGGAGAGGTAAAAAGCGTTATTATCTGGTTAAATGGACCAGGGTGTGCCGATCTAAGAATAAGGGTGGGCTGGGGGTGAAAGATCTTCACAAACAGAATATCTCACTATTAGCAAAATGGTGGTGGAAGTTAGATACAGGGGAGGGGCTGTGGCAAGATGTGGTGAGGGCAAAATACCTTAAGAACAATTCACTAGCTGCTGTGAAAGCGAAATTTCATGATTCCCCTGTATGGAAAGCACTACTTAAAGTAAAAGAGATGTATATGGCTGGAAGGAAGGTGATTGTCAATAATGGCAATGTTGCCAGGTTGTGGCATGATCCCATTGGCACTCACCAGCCTTTGGGTGTCACTTATCCGACCCTGTTCAGTATCGCTAATTATCAGGACGATACTATTGCTCAATTTATCGAACGTGCTAGTGGAGATATATTCAGACGCAGACTGAATGCAGACCTGAGCTGTCAGTTTAGTGAGGTTAAGAAAATTATTGATGGAATTGACGCCTCGGCTGGTCCAGATAAGATTGTGTGGGGTGCTGGGCCCAACGGCAAATATACCACTAAATCCATGTATTCTTACCTGGAGAAAGATCTTACTGGTTGTGACTATAGATGGATTTGGAGGGCTAGATTACCTACCAAAATCCAGATTTTCTTTTGGCAACTCTTCCAGGATGCCGTTCTGACTAGGGATGGCCGGCAATCCCAGGTGTTCTTTCTGTGTTTGCAGAGAAACCTATTTACATCTGTTCTTTCTTTGCCCAGTGGCAAGGGTTGCCTGGCGCACGGTTGGGGCGATGTTTGGGACTGATTTATGTCCCAATAATCTATGTCAATTTTATTCTTGGTGCTATGCTTTTCTTCCCCAAGGGGAATGGTGCTTCACTATGGGGCTGGCGGCTATATGTTGGGCCATTTGGAATCGTAGAAACCAGGCTACCTTTGAATTCAAGAAAATGTCGTCTCCTTTCGAGATTGTCTTCAACGCTTGTATGCACTTATCTTATTGGGCAGGTCTCCTGAAGGGCGAAAGGCGAGTGGAGCTGGAGCGTGGTGCGATGATTCTGAAGGAGAATGCTAAAGAGATGATGAGAATCTGTGCGACTGCACATGCGGGCGATGCCGTGGAGTGATCAGCTGCTGGGATGCTGAGTCACTTTTGGAAAACCTTTTGGAGATGCATGGGTCGAGACGCCAAGACTTTGGAGAGCGTTTTTGTGGAGCTTTGTTTCTTATATTCTGCATAGCTATGATGCTTTGGTGCGGGATTGTAATGTGATCAGAACTTTAGTTTGGTTAGCGGCGTGTTGATGGTGCTTCAGGGTTTTCGCCTCGTAGTGGGCGTTTTGATTGCGAGCGCTCACAGCGGGTTTCCCTGAAGTGCTTGATCTCGCTTTTTCCCTTTCCCTTGTTTGAACTCGGAACTGGCTGTATTTCCGTTATATTTTAATGAAAAGAGGATTAGCCCGGGTCAAAAAAAATGTTATACTCTAAATTTCGTGAATAACTCAAATGGTTTGACAACTCTCAAAAAATAGGGATGGCACCAAAGGAATCGTTTCAGGAGTGCACAGACAACGAATCAGTGGCATCCATAATTCTAATCTCAGTAAAACTTGCTTGACAAATGGTTATTAGCCCCTCACTAATTGAAAAAAAGATAAACCAATAATTACATGACAAATTTAGATGCTACCTTGTCATGAGATACCTCAACGAGATGGTCAAGCTGAAAAACAATTAACTCAGGCGTTAAGCAATGCTGTGTGCAAAAAAATAAAAAAATAAAAATCAAAGCGGGCTGATTATACGAGTGAATATTTTACCGTTTCTTCTACCATATCTTTATAGTCATCCACATCTAGGCGGGCGAACTCGATAAGATCATAGAAAAGCTGAACTTGTCCCTCCTGGATAACATCTTCACGCTTCTTGTTTTTCAAAACAGTTTCCTGCACTATGTGATAATACAGCTGTTTTCTCTGCCACATCTTCTCTCCACGGAGCATCAGTTCTAAACACTGATCGACGGCTATCTTAATTTGGAAAAGGAGCATTTTTCTGAAACCACTCCTTGCAAGGGCAATAGCCCTAGCGAACACCATATCTCTGGTTTCTCTATATCTTGTTAACTCCACCAGTTTGTCCAAAAAAATTATGTACTCAATATCACCTTCTAAGGTGGTAGGTTTAAAGTAGTCGATGCGTGGAGAGGGATCCTGTCGATAAAGCAAAGACAAACATGCATGGCCAAGGCTTGAATTGCGGTGCACTTCACAAAACTATTACATGCAGCAAATTTTGTACTGTGGGAGATATGTACCTTGTGGAAGAAGTGTGCATAGGAAGTCGCAGAGAGGCCATCATTGCTCATGGCATTGTAGCAGTATGATTTGGTGAGATTGGGGTCATTAAGAAGCTCGTCCTGCCTGGCCTCGCTCTTGAAGAGGGTCTCTTCTTTAGTGTAAGACTCCTTTGCACGGTGCATCTCCAAACGAACGCGAAAAACATCATCCTTGGTGCACAGTGGCTTCACCAAATCCATTGTCTCCCCAACAATCGTAGCCGAAGTGGATGCCATGTAATTTTGTTCCTTGGCTGATAAGAATTTGGCCAACACTCTATTGTAACTTAATCCATGGTATTCATCCGCCTTCATCTCCTCCTTGTCTTCTTGCCAACGATATTCCGAGGGGATATCCCGGACCTCGGCATGACCATACATGAATGTTTGGACTGTATGAAAACTTGGATCCAGGATTTCCTTTTCCATCTATGATCAACGGAAGGGAAATTAAAAAAATTATTAACACAAAACAGCACAAAAAATCATTGCTCGGGTTTATACTCTAGAGAATAAATAGTGAAATCATGATTAGAAAAAAGCACAAATGACTACATTGAACATTTACTACAAAGTTCAGATTTAGATTCTACCAAAATTTGTTAAGTTGTAGAAATTGTGGCGTCGAGAGTCTGCTTAACTAACTCCAGAGCCGGCCTATAGAGACGACCAACTCCTGTCAAGCACCACATTAACCCAAGTGAACAATCAATTCATGTTCAGATGGATCGCATAATGGACAGACAGGTTGTACCTCGCTGTGCTGTCTGGAACGACAAGGACGAACAGCCGCGTCTCGATCGGCGACGCCGCAGTCAATGTGGTAGACGGTGCAGGTGCAGGTGCGGCGGGGCTCGATCTCGTTTCAGTCCAAGGAACCAATTTGGAGCGCCAACACAAAGTTGTGGCGCCCGGCGGCAAACCCAGATTAATCTGCAGTATCGGTGAGGAGGGTCAGGTACTGATTTGGGTGGTGGAGTCTATTTTTGAGAAGAAGGAAACCGGCGACTTGGGACCTAAATGGCGTGGCCCATTTTATTAAGGATGGGCCTCTAATGGGTTGCATAACTATACCGTAAATAAATATTCCTGGCCCAAAAGTACCGTCGCGTCAGACACCAAGGTGCCGTCACATTTTGCTCAAAAGAAAGAAAAAGAAAAACCAAGGTGCTGCCACATCATCACATAATAATCCTTTCTTCCCCTAAAAAAAATCACATAATAATCCTTTCTTCCCCTAAAAAAGATCACATAATAATCCAGCATGGCACCTTGTCACCATGTTCTTTGGCATAATTGTCTGTCACAAATCTATTTCTCCCTCCGTCCCACAATATAAGATCATTTTTCAAGCTATCAAATAGCTTGAAAAACGACCTTATATTGTTATATTGTGAGACGGAGGGAGTAACTGTTAGTACAAGCCAATGATTCAGACTCAGTCTGCCACTAACATAGCATACATTAATTTTGTAAAATAAAATACTAGAGGTAAGATGATCTGAACTCTAAAGTCGCCGCTCTAACAACCTCATCGTCATTCAGAACGGTGTAAAATGCTCCATGAACCGATAATCTGTACTTGTCCCCAACAAAAATATATGCCTCATGCGCCACCAAACCACATTGATTTTGTGATGACACAAAACAAGCGCTGATCCTTCGCTTAATTTCTCATGACAATAGTTGCTGCTTCTGAACAGAGACTGTTGAACTAACTGGAAGGGCCATTAACCTTTCAGCCCACATAGGACAGCTACAAGCAACTGACTTCACCAGATCTATATATGAAGATTCTCAAAAAAAGAAAAGATCTATAGATACATATATGAAATACCAGTTCATCCTCAAACTCAAGCCAAACCAACAGCATGTGAAAGGCTCACTGCTTATTAATGTATCCTATAGTTTAGGATATCTGAACCACCCAGTTGACTACCAGCACACTGCAGCAGGCACATCAAGGATCATGGTTAACCCAATATGAACGGCAGCACAGATGCATGTGAGTCCGTCGGACATTGTATCTTCTACACATGGGGGAAGAAGGTTCAGATAAGATGGCACTGAATTCCTGTGTTATTCTTTTGCCCTCCTAACTAACTTGATTGACCAGCTGATCATCAGCTCAGACCCACCGGCCCTGGATCAGATCTTATGTTCAAAGTATAATGATAATAGAATAGGAACAGACAGTCGAGGCATCGAGCCGCATTAAAGAATTGAGATAAACACATAGCCAGTTAAGCATACACCATTGATCAATCAACATAAGCTGCCAACTGAGCTGTGGAGTCCTGGAAGGTTTAATCATCCTCTTCCTGGACCCCCTGAGATCCAGAAATTTTGATCTGCCATGGTGATGGTCGAGCTCGCTGTGGCTGGATGGTTCGTGTCTGTCTGCCTTTCCAAGCTCGCCGACCCTGTGATACAGTATGCAAAGGACCGGTACAAGGACCAGAAGAATTTCGTGACCAACACCGAAAAGCTCAAGTGGCGCCTTGAGCAGATTTCAGAAGCAATCAGCCGGGCCAGGGAAAGGGAAGTTGATGATTCCAAATTGCAATCGTGGATCCAGAGACTCAGAGATGCGGTTTTCACAGCAGAAGATGTTCTTGATTCCATCAAGTATGCAATGTTGAAGCACCAGGTAACGACTGAACACAAGCATATATTTTCTCCTAGAAAAGATGCTTCTGATTCCATTTCCCAAGACAAAAATGACGCTGATAATTTGACGAAAGTCATTAAAAAGCTTGACAACGTTTCTGCGGAGATGAGAAGCTTGTGGTTCTTGCGTGGGCAAGATGCTACACAAGGATTGGTGCCTGATCAAGCTCCTGACTGGCGGGAGACCACTGCATCCGACACACAACCAAAGCTGGTTGGTCGGCAGAAAGAAGCAAATGATCTCATGACCTTATTACTTGAGCTTGAACAATGTAAGGAGAAAATCTCACATATTTCTGTTGTCGGAATGGGTGGTGTTGGGAAGACAGCTCTCGTCCGGGAAGCTTACAATGATAACAGAACAGACTGCTTTGGGGTGAAGGCCTGGATCTGTGTATCACATAGAGCCAGCATCACAAGGGTGTTGATTGATGCAACCAATGCTGCTTCTAAAAAATTACTGCTTTATCGCCATCCTGCGCCCGACAAGGGCACTATCAAGAGTATGCTGGCAGATGTTTTGAAAGATAAGAGATTTCTCATAGTCCTGGATGACATATGGGATTGGGATTTGTCAAGAAACATACTGGATGCGTTCAATATGCCATTTAGCCAAGCACGTGAAGGAAGCAAAGTCATAGTCACTACTCGAGACCCGAGCATAGGAGAAGGAATGAGTACAGAAGGGCTAATTCATGTTCACGGCTTAGAGTTCAAACATTATTGGCCACTGTTCAAAGAACTTGCATTTCATAACAAAGACCCGGAAGATTATCCAGAACTCTTATCCATAGGCAAAAACATAGCCAAAAGGCTAAATGGCTTGCCACAGGCAGCGGAGACATTTTGTCAGGCGTTACGGTCAGACTTCAAGGAGACCCACTGGAGGGGTATTTCGAAAAGGAAAATGTGTCAAATGGGAGCAGAGAAGTGTGGCATCATGGCCACACTGAGATTAAGTCATGAACAGCTGCCAAGAGACCTCAAGGAATGTTTTGTTTCTTGTTCTCTCTTCCCAAAAGGGTATGCCTTTCAAAAAGAAGAAGTTATCCGTGTATGGATGGCTCTTGGATATCTTGATGGCCCTGGAGCTGGAGTGCAAAGAATGAAAGATATAGGGAAAAGTATTTTTACTCAGTTGCTGAAGAGATCCTTCTTCAAGGAAAATAATGAGGCACCAGGAACATACATCATACCTGAACCATTGGATGAACTTGCTGAATTCTTATCTTCTGGTGAGTACTTCCGGATCGAAAAAAGAAGCGAATTTGATGATGGACCAATAGATATCCCAGAGAGGCCGGCCATGTTTACCTTGATATCAATGATCTGGCAAGGGCCTCTAGAAGACAGCGTCAAATTACTAATCTGCGCAGTCTTGTGGTAGTCGGTCAGATATCCTCTGGCTCAAAGAAGTTGGACTTGATTCAGACCAAGACCCTTCAAAAACTTCTTACAAGGATGAAGTGCCTGCGCGTGCTGATGGTCTCCGAACCTCTCCTAGCAGATCTTCCCGAACTGAAGCACCTCCGTTACCTTGAGATCCATGTTGAGGACAATGATGGAAATGCGTCTCTTCCAGAATCTATATGCAAGTTATATCAGCTGCAGACATTGATCGCAAGGTTCTGTGGCAACAAGTTGTCAATACCGGAGAATTTCAACCAATTAATCAGCCTGCAGTTCCTGGAAACTGAACCGGAAGCAGTATGCACAATTGCTGATATTGGGAAGTTGACTTCCCTGCAAGAAATCAATACCTTTGAGGTTGGCAATAATGATAAATTTGGCATTAGTCAACTGGAAAATATGGACCAGGTCCATGGTAATCTTTGCATCAAAGGTCTTGAGATAGTAGAGAACAAGAATGAGGCTTTGAAAGCAAAGCTATGCAAAAAGGAGTATATCGGAACATTAGATCTGTGCTGGAACATTGGGAGCAAGGAGAGAACTAAGTCCATGATGACTGCACACTATGAAGTGCTGGAAGGACTTCAGCCACATTGCAATCTTAGCAAGCTCATAATAAATGGCTACACAGGCATCAAACCCCCAAACTGGCTGAAGGGGGCCCAGGCCCAGGAGCTAAATCTGAAGTGCATCGAGCTCTCGAATTGCAGTGGCTGGGAGGACCTTCCACCTTTTGGCATTCTACCATACCTCAAGGTCTTGTATATAAGGCAGATGAGATCTCTGCGGCGAATCGAGAAAGAGATATATGGCCAAGACATCCCATCTGGATTTCCACAGCTGCATGAGCTCTTGCTTGAAGACCTCTGTAATTTAGAGGAATGGTCCTTGCCAAGCAGAGACACCCAGGTATTTCCCAAGCTTCGCAGGCTGTCCATAACCAATTGTGACAACCTGAAGGAACCCGAAGACCTTCCATATTTATTAAAGAAATTGGAATCTTTGGCCATCAAGAACTGTCCCAACATCGATAAAGAGTATATCCGTCCCTCTATGACTAGGCCTGTCTATTGTCAAAAACCTGCATCCCAGAAACGGAAAGTTGCTGACAAATCCATGGTGAAGAAACTTGTTTTGTCTCATTTTTCCTTTATGGTGTGTAAAAAATATATTTCCATGTTTTGTTCCTGACATTTGTCAACAATCTGATTGCAGAGAAATGTTCGCCAGAAAAGGGCAGATGTCAAGACAGATGAAAAGCTTTAAATGTTGCCTCATGATGTTGGACTGCCTTCCTTGCCATCGACAATGGAAGAGCATCATTGGAATACATCCCTGCACCAGGAACCAATTTATCAGTGTATTTTTCTATTGTGCCTTTTCGAACCAAGTACTTGTTTGCTCTACAGTTTCGAGCAAGTTCTAATAAATTTATGTATTGAACTACAGGATGTTATATCATAACCATTATGTTCCATGATCCCACGTTTCATTTAACAGACAATCGCGTTTTATCCTGCTAGCTTCAGTTTCGTCTACAATCTGCAATTAATTTTCAAGTGATTTCAATTAATCTCCTGTTGATGGTTCCTGTCGAGTAAACCATGCTTATTGATTATGGTCAACATGCATAGTAGTTACATCTCAGGCAAGTGAGGAAGATCATTGAATAAATTATGAAAAATAATAAGCAAAAATATTATACCACATGAACGATTTGGTGAACTAAACCATGCTCAATGATTCTATAATAAGGTGACGGCAGTTCAATTCATGGTATGGAGGAGAACTAAAACAAGGTTTAACATAATTATAGAAGTGCCATAGTAGACAGGGTGAAGACGTCCTTGTTCTCGCGGTAAAATGTACGGCGGCCGCCCCCAACTCATAACATATCCACCTGCATAAACGAGTTTTACCATATTTGCTGGTTAGACAAGGCAGAAGGAAACAACTTAACGTGAGTGCAAAACAAAGATCTTGCAAAGCTGCCACTGACATGGCTTTTCCAGCAACGCGGAAATTGGGCATGCGCAGGTGGCACTGGCGGCGCTCACTCATAAACGGGCAAATCATCGAACAGGTCGTGTGCACACACAAATACCAGCAGATTACAACCCCCGCACGCACTCCAGCGCCGTGGGATCACTCACTCATATAGAGTGGAGTAAATTATGCGGTCCTGTGACAGATCCCTACTGGTGCGAGGTGAAATTGGTGGGTAAGAATTGGAACAGCCCCCACGAGATGAGTGTGACGAACTAGCGCGCGCGGCTATACAATGGTGAACTGATAATGGGTCAGGAAGTAGGAGACGGGAAAGCAGTGGCCGGGGGAGGAAATGCTTACGGGTTGGATTGGATGGAGAATGCTCCTTGCCCCGGAGATTTCTTGATTCATCAGTGGGTTTATTAGGTGCACACTTCTCGCCCACAATAATTCTTTCTTTTTTCAATAATGGGCACTCTCGCCCACTGTAGGTGCTATGGTGAACCCTTCGGAAGTACTACTAAGCCCTGTTTGATAAACACCCGGACAGAGAAATAAGAGTTTGCACAAAAATGTTTATAACGGGATTAGACATAGAAAGTAGATTTTTACTTCCGTTCTTTTATTTGGCATATGATGAAAATTAACGTGGGATAAAACTCTGCTTCCGAATTAATAGGATACCCCTAAAAAGAAATAGATGAGAATTGGCTTCCTCAACTCTCATTCTTCTTCTCACTTAAACTTTCATTTTCTCTAATCAAACAGTGGACTTTTAGGGCCTGTTCGAAAGTCTGCTGGCTTCCCGAAGTGACCAGCTTCTCGGGGAGGCAGCGCTAGCCAACTTCTTGGCGGAGCCAGCGATGCGTTCGGCACTTCGGCAGCGCGCGACTGCTCTCTAGCTCCCGTCTACATGGACCGACAGCCCAGAAAGCAAGCATAAAGCCCAGTTATGTGGTTTCTCGTACGGGAGAGAACGTATCGATGAGAGAAACATATCGATCGAACCGGTATGCTGCCCCAGAGTTCACTTGGCAGTGGCATATCTGGTAATTACGTCCAACTCCGCCTCCTTCCATTTTTGAAGCTAGGTTCGACCCGCTTCTCGTTTTTGCACTACGAGGGCAGTTCGCTCCGCGAAGCTGGCTTCCAGGAGCTGCCGCGTTTGGGACGACTCCACGTGCTGACCAAAGAAGCTGGGAGTAGGAAAAGATCTGAACGGGGCCTTAATCTCCTCACCCCTCAATTCTCATTTCCCGTCTCTAATTCCCCTAAACCAAACATGTTGTTTTCGGCTCAGCCCGCGAGTCATGGCAAGATGAGCCAAGCCCAAGCCAAATTTTCATCATTTTTATTTGGCGAGTCGAGTTAGGCTTGACTCATCTTTTCCCAAGCCTTACTGAGCTGAGCCGGCTCTTACCATGTGTGTCACATTGTATATGCATTTATACTTTTTTTTCGCAAAGTATGGTATGCATTTATATTTGTACGACTGTGATTTGCATTCTCAACTGGTACATAAGAAAATGGTGATGTAGTTGCATAAGTTTGTTTTTACTTCTCTTATAAATGGAGCCAATGCCAATAATATTGGGGAACGCAGTAATTTCAAAAAAAATCCTACGCACACCCAAAATCATGGTGATGCATAATAACGAGAGGGGAGAATATTGTCTACATACCCTCGTAGACCGTAAGCGGAAGCATTACGACAACGCGGTTGATGTAGTCGTACGTCTTCACGATCGACCGATCTAGCACCGAAGGTACGGCACCTCCGCGATCTGCACACGTTCGGTTCGGTGACGTCCCGCGAACTCACGATCCAGTAGAGCTTCGAGCGAGAGTTTCGTCAGCACGACGACATGATGACGATGATGATGTTGCTACCGGAACAGGGCTTCGCCTAAGCACCGCTACGATATTACCGAGGTGGATTATGGTGAAGGGGGGCACCGCACACGGCTAAAAGATCAATGATCAACTTGTGTGTCTATGGGGTGCCCCCCTCCCCTGTATATAAAGGAGTGAAGGAGGAGAGGGGCCGGCCCTCTCTATGGCGCGCCCTAGGGGAGTCCTACTCCCACCGGGAGTAGGATTCCCCCCTTCCATGTAGTAGGAGTAGGAGAGAAGGAAGGGGAGGAAAGGAGAAAGGAAAGGGGGAGGGCCCTCCCAATTCGGATTGGGCTAGGGGGGCGCGCCTCCCACCTTTTTCTTTCCTCTCCTCTTTTCCACTAAGGCCCATATACTCCCCCGGGGGTTCCAGTAACCCCCCGTTACTCCGAAAAATGCTGAACTCATCCGGAACCATTCCGATGTCCAAATATAGGCTTCCAATATATCGATCTTTATGTCCCGAATATTTCGAGACTCCTCGTTATGTCCGTGATCAAATCCGGGATTCCGAACTACCTTCGGTACATCAAAACACATAAACTCGTAATACCGATCGTCGCCGAACGTTAAGCGTGTGGACCCTACGGGTTCGAGAACTATGTAGACATGACCGAGACATGTCTCTAGTCAGTAACCAATAGCGGAACCTGGATGCTCATATTGGTTCCTACATATTCTACGAAGATTTTTATCGGTCAAACCGCATAACGATATACGTTGTTCCCTTTGTTATCGGTATGTTACTTGCCCGAGATTCGATCATCGGTATCTCAATACCTAGTTCAATCTCGTTACCGGCAAGTATCTTTACTCATTCTGTAATGCTACATCCCGTAACTAACTCATTAACTACATTGCTTGCAAGGCTTATAGTGATGTGCATTACCGAGAGGGCCCAGAGATACCTCTCCGACAATCGGAGTGACAAATCCTAATCTTGATCCATGCCAACTCAACAAACACCATTGGAGACACTTGTAGAGCACCTTTATAATCACCCAGTTATGTTGTGACGTTTGGTAGCACACAAAGTGTTCCTCCGGTGTTCGGGAGTTGCATGATCTCATAGTCATAGGAACATGTATAGTTATGGAGAAAGCAATGGCAACAAACTAAACGATCATTGTGCTAAGCTAATGGATGGTCAAGTCAATCACATCATTCTCTAATGATGTGATCCCTTTAATCAAATGACAACTTATGTCTATGGTTAGGAAACATAACCATCATTGATTCAATGAGCTAGTCAAGTAGAGGCAAACTAGTGACACTCTGTTTGTCTATGTATTCACACATGTACTAAGTTTCTGGTCAATACAATTCTAGCATGAATAATAAACATTTATCATGATATAAGGAAATATAAATAACAACTTTATTATTGCCTCCAGGGCATATTTCCTTCAGTCTCCCACTTGCACTAGAGTCAATAATCTAGATTACATTGTAATGATTCTAACACCCATGGAGTCTTGATGATGATCATGTTTTGCTCGTGAGAGAGGCTTAGTCAACGGGTCTGAAACATTCAGATCCGTATGTGATACGTCTCCGTCGTATCTACTTTTCCAAACACTTTTGCCCTTGTTTTGGACTCTAACTTGCATGATTTGAATGGAACTAACCCGGATTGACGTTGTTTTCAGCAGAATTGCCATGGTGTTATTTTTGTGCAGAAATAAAAGTTCTCGGAATGACCTGAAAATCAACGGAGAATTATTTTGGAATATATAATAAATACTGAAGGAAGATCCACGTCAGGGCACCTCCACCTGTCCATGAGGGCGGGGGGCGCGCCTGCCCCTCCTGGGCGCGCGCCCCTGCCTTGTGGGCCCCCTGACGCTCCACCGACCTCAACCTTGACTCCATATAGTCACTTTCGAGGAGAAAAAAAAATAGAGAGACGGATTCATCGCGTTTTACGATACAGAGCCGCTGCCAAGCCCTAAACTCTCTTGGGAGGGCAGATCTGGAGTCCATTCGGGACTCCGGAGAGGGGAATCCGTCGCCATCGTCATCATCAACCATCCTCCATCACCAATTTCATGATGCTCACCGCCGTGCGTGAGTAATTCCACCGTAGGCTTGCTGGACGGTGATGGGTTGGATGAGATTTATCATGTAATCGAGTTAGTTTTGTTAGGGTTTGATCCCTAGTATCCACTATGTTCTGAGATTGATGTTGCTATGACTTTGCTATGCTTAATGCTTGTCACTAGGGCCCGAGTGCCATGATTTCAGATCTGAACCTATTATGTTTTCATCAATATATGAGAGTTCTTGATCCTATCTTGCAAGTCTATAGTCACCTATTATGTGTTATGATCCGTTAACCCCGAAGTGACAATAATCGGGATACTTACTGGTGATGACCGTAGTTTGAGGAGTTCATGTATTCACCATGTGTTAATGCTTTGTTTCGGTACTCTATTAAAAGGAGGCCTTAATATCCCTTAGTTTCCAATAGGACCCCGCTGCCACGGGAGGGTAGGACAAAAGATGCCATGCAAGTTCTTTTCCATAAGCACGTATGACTATATTCAGAATATATGCCTACATTACATTGATGAACTGGAGCTAGTTCTGTGTCACCCTAGGTTATGACTGTTACATGATGAACCGCATCTGGCATAATTCTCCATCACCGATCCATTGCCTACGAGATTTCCATATATTGTTCTTCGCTTATTTACTTTTTCGTTGCTATTGTTATCATCACTACAAAACACCAAAAATATTACTTTTGCTACCGTTACTTCTGCTATCGTTATCACTACTATCATATTACTTTGCTACTAAATACCTTGCTGCAGATATTAAGTTTCTAGGTGTGGTTGAATTGACAACTCAGCTGCTAATACTTGAGAATATTCTTTGGCTCCCCTTGTGTCGAATCAATAAATTTGGGTTGAATACTCTACCCTCGAAAACTGTTGCGATCCCTTATACTTGTGGGTTATCAAGACTATTTTCTGGCGCCGTTGCCGGGGAGTATAGCTCTATTCTTTGAGTCACTTGGGATTTATATCTGCTTATCATTATGAAGAATTTGAAAGATCCAAGAACCAAGATCGATCCCTCAACTACGAGGGGATGTAAGGAACTTCCATCTAGCTTTGCACTTGATTCACCTTCTGTTTTGAGTAAGCTTGCGACACCTAAACCTGCTTCTGCTATTCATTCTGATATGTCGCATGTTATTGATGATGCCACTTCTGCTATGCATGATACTTATGATGAAACTACTTCTATGCTTGATACTACTGTGCCACTTGATGAATTTCTTGATGAACAACTTTCTAGGGCTAGAGAGAATGAAATTATTGAAACTGATAATATTGATGAAAGTGATGATGAAGATCCTCCCCCTAGATATGAATTACCTGTTGTGCCTGAGGGCTATGTTATGGATGAAGAAACTGCTAGAGATTTTCTTACTTGTAATGATAGGAGTGATCTTAAGAAATTATTAGCTAAGCTGAAACAAAAAACTCTGAATGCTAGAATGAAATATGATCCTGCTTATGCTACTTCACCTATCTTTGTTACTGATAAGGATTATGAATTCTCTATCGACCCTGATATAATTACTTTGGTTGAATCTGATTCTTTCTATGGCTATGAATCTGAAACTGTTGTGGCACATCTTACTAAATTAAATAATATAGCTACCTTGTTCACTAATGATGAGAAAACTCACTACTATTATATCCTTAAACTATTTCCGTTCTCATTAAAGGGTGATGCTAAGATATGGTTTAATTCTCTTGATCCTGGTTGTGTGCGTAGTCCCCAGGATATGATTTGTTACTTCTCTGCTAAATATTTCCCTACTCATAAGAAACAAGTTGCTTTAAGGGAAATATATAATTTGTGCAAATTGAAGAAGATAGTCTCCCACATGCTTGCGGGAGGCTTCTCCAATTACTTAATGCTTTTCCTGATCGCCCTCTTAAGAAAAATGAAATACTTGATATCTTTTATAATGGACTAACCGATGCTTCCAGAGACCACCTGGATAGTTGTGCTGGTTGTGTTTTCAGGAAAAGGACACCAGATGAAGCTAAAATTTTATTGAATAATATGTTGACTAATGAAAATAACTGGACACTTCCTGATCCAATTCCTGAACCAACTCTAAAGACAACTCCGAAGAAAAGGGGTGTTCTATTTCTCAGTCCTGAAGATATGCAAGAGGCAAAGAAATCTATGAAAGAAAAAGGTATAAAAGCTGAAGATGTTAAGAATCTACCTCCTATTGAAGAAATACATGGTCTTAATTTACCGCCTATTGAAAAAATACATGGTTTTAATCCATCACTTATTGAAGAAACACATGGTCTTGATAACCCGACACAGGTAGTAAAGGTAAATTCTCTCTATAGATATGATAAAGCTGAAATCCCTCCTACTAAGTTTGCCATCCAATGTTTGGATGAGTTTGATAAATTTGTGGTTAAGCAAGAATACTTCAATGCTTATTTTGGTAGGGAATTAAAACGCAATGCTTATATGATTGAACACTTGAGTGATTATATGGCTAATGTTAAAGGTGAACTAAAACTTATTAGTAAACATGCTTCTATGGTTAGCACTCAAGTAGAACAAGTACTTAAAGCTCAGAATGATTTGCTCAATGAATTAAATAGTAAGAAAAATGATAATGATGTTAGAGTTATGACTAGAGGTGGTAAAATGACTCAGGAACCTTTGTATCCTAAGGGCCATCCTAAGAGAATTGAGCAAGATTCTTAGAGATATAATATTGATGCACCTAGTCCTTCTAAAAGGAAGAAAAAGAAGAATGATAGGACTTTGCATGCTTCTAGTGAACCTGTTGTTGACACACCTGAGAAACCCAATGATATTTCTATTTCTGATGCTGAAACACAATCTGGTAATGAGCATGAACCTAGTGAAAATGTTAATAATGATGCTCATGTTGATGCTCAACCTAGTAATGACAATGATGTAGAGATTGAACCTGTTGTTGATCTTGATAACCCACAATCAAATAATCAACATTATGATAAGAGAGACTTTGTTGCTAGGAAGCACGGTAAATAAAGAGAACCATGGGTTCAGAAACCCATGCATTTTCCTCCTAAACCATCCAAGAAGAAGGATGATGAGGATTTTGAGCGCTTTGCTGAAATGATTAGACCTATCTTTTTGCGTATGCGATTAGCTGATATGCTCAAAATGAATCCTTATGCTAAATATATGAAAGAATTATTACAAATAAAAGAAAGATACCGGAAGCTGAAATTTCCACCGTGCTTGCTAATTATACTTTTAAGGGTGGAATACCAAAGAAACTTGGAGATCCAGGAGTACCCACTATACCATGCTCCATTAAAAAAACTATGTTAAAACTGCTTTATGTGATCTTGGAGCCGGTGTTAGTGTTATGCCTCTCTCTTTATATCGTAGACTTGATTTGAATAAGTTTACACCTACTGAAATATCTTTGCAAATGGCTGATAAATCAACTGCTCTACCTGTCGGTATTTGTGAGGATGTGCCTGTTGTGGTTGCAAACGTTACTATTTTAACGGACTTTGTTATTCTTGATATTCTCGAAGACGATAGTATGTCTATTATTCTTGGAAGACCCTTTTTAAATACTGCTGGGGTTGTTATTGATTGCACCAAAGGCAATGTCACTTTTCATGTTAATGGTAATGAGCACACGGTACACTTTCCGGGGAAACAACCTCAAGTTCATAGTATAAACTCTATTGGAAAAATTCCATTGATTATTTTTGGAGGTTTTGAATTTCCTCTTCCTACTGTCAAGAAGAAATGTGATATTCTTATCACTGGGGATGTGCATATCCCCGTTGAGGTAACCTAGTGTTATTCGAAAATTCTCCAGTTTCATGTTATTCGGAATGAGTTTGTTAACAAAACCTGATCAACCTTGTTAGTGGATTCCTTTTGATGAGCATGAGATGGATGAATTTAGAAAACACAACTCTTTGTACCCTCTTTTTACTTTCTGTTATTTATATTAAATAAAGCAAAAATAGTATTTTCGGTCTGTTTTCTGAATTATCCATGTAATAAAAAAATACCCCGAAAATAAAAGTTCCCCAAATGCCCTGAAAATTAAATATGATTTTTTCTGGAATATTTGAGAATATCTGGCACTGAAAACACAGCAGGGGGAGCAAGCACCTGTCCACGAGGGTAGAGGGCGTGCCCTACCCCCTCGGCGTGTCCCCCTGCCTTGTGGGCCCATGGTGGCTCTCCTCCACTTATTCCAGCTACTACACACTCCTTCTTCCTCCCACAAACATCACTAGCCAGCTCAAACCCGAGTCCAAGCTCATCTTGCTGCCATTTTCGATCTCCTTGCTCGAAGCACCTCTCACAAAACTGCTTTGGGGGATTGTTCTTTGGTATGTGACTCCTCCAATGGTCCAATTAGTTTTTGTTCTAGTGCTTTATTCATTGCAAATTTTTGCTGCTTATGTGACCCTGTTCTTGAGTTTGCATGTCAAATTTATGTGGTCAAAAGTAGTTTTGATGCATGATATATCCTCTAGGCACTTGTGGGAGTAGTTGCTATCAATTTTGTTGAGTTTGATTTACTTTACTTTGAAGTTACTAAAAATTTCAGAAAATTTTCAAAAAAAGATGAAGAGATTTTTGAGGGGCTCATCGAGCCGAAGCTCGAAGGATAAGCAAAGTGAGGAGGATAAGAGGCCCAAGTATAATCTCCCTAGGACCGCGGAGGTCTGGCCGTGTGAATGGCCTTGTGATAATTTCTTGAGAGCAGCCGGGATTTATGATGATTTCTATGAATTGACTGAGAATGCAGGCCTCACCGCCTTCCTCCACGACCAACGCGAACAGTATCTCTTACTCACCAATATCTTTGTGCAAAACTTTCATTTCCATGCTAGGAATCACCACCTACTATGGAATTTTATTTATATGATGAGTATAAGGAGATGTCACTTCGTGATTTTTGTCGGGTTTGTTTGATCCTTTTGAGGGCAGTGTAGATGAACCACATCGTGACGATGTGGACGGGTTTATTGATACCATTGTTGTAGGGGAAACGAGGAAGGTTTCCGACGCACGAATTACTAGCATACACTTTCCTGTTCTATGCTACTTTGCTATATTTGCTAGTAGGTGCTTAATTGGGCGCGGAAACTGTGGAAACCTGAGTTCCCCTGATATTGTTATTTTGTGCCATGCCTTATTTCGTGATGACACATTCAGTTTGGGCGCTATTGTTGCAAAGCGGTTAAATCTTAACCGTACTAAGGGCCCCGTCCTTGGAGGCATCTTCGCCTCGCGCCTCGTTGCACATTTTAACATACCTATTAGGCATTATGAGAAAGAAGAAAAATTGCTGCCTCATGTTTATCTAGATTATAAGAGTATGGTAGCACATGATTTTATTGTTAAGAATAGGGAAAAGGCGCTTAAGTACAAATTAATATTTGGTAAAAATCACCCCGAGACTATTACCTTGCCTGCTCCTTCCTTATTTGATTTATCTGCAAGCAAGTACCTTGTTCCGTTGGAGGCCATTCACGCCTACCGGAACCCTACATCAGCTACAGAGCCAGAGCAGGAACACAATTTGATCCTCCACGACAGTCTGATTACCAGTGGGATCCGGAGGTGATTGCCAACCAGTGGCAATCCGAGGCTTCTTCACAGTACGACCCCAACTATTACTATGGATATCCGCCAGGCCAGCCTTGGCCATAGACCAACTTAGGCCAAAAGCCTAAGCTTGGGGGAGTACGTATCTCTCACCGACATTACATTTATGTTTACACACTCATGCTAGCTGTCGGTGCTCATACTTTTTCATTGTATCATCCATGCTAGTTTACTTTCCTTTTTATGCTTTCTTCTTGTGTGTTTAATAAACCTTAAGAAAAACAAAAAAAAAGTTGTAGCTTTTAATTAGTTTACTTTTCATGCTGTAGTAGTAGTAATTAAAAAGAAAACCCAAAAAGATTTCTCGTTCTTCTTTTGCTTGTTGGGAGCTTTCCCGTGTAAATAGTTTTATTTCTTTTCTTTGGGGGTCGAGAGGAGAAGACCATAATTAAAATGTTAAAGTAGCTCTTATATGCATTATTGTTGATCTAACAAAGAGCCCATATTACCGTGTCTTATCTCTTGAATTGAATGCTTGCAGATTCCAGCTTAGTCCAATGCACGTGCACTATTATTATTACTAGATGATACCCCGCGTGTTGTTGCGGAACATGTAAACTCTACTTTTCGCAAACAACTTGGGAGGAGTGCATTATAGTACTGCAAAAGTTGGCATCTAATAAAGATTTGATGGTCTATTGTTATTTCCATTTGTAATGGTGAATGATAAATGGATACATGGCACTTGGACTTAGCACTAATATGACATAGTTATGTATGTCTGTCCATGGTAGTCAAGCTAGATTTTGTAAGAGCATTGAAACAATTGAAGTTTGTGAATGGTATTTTTAGTTCAGACTATATGTTCAAAAAAGGCACTTAAATTCACATGTAGAGAGTTAACCCTGTTGAATTAAAGAAGAAAATAGGGCCATATGAAATTGGAGATTGCTTTCCACTATTGTGTGCTCTGAAGTCAAAAGAATTAATTTAAAAATCCAAATAATTCACCATGCAAATATTGCAATACCATGTTTCAACAACAAACTGTAATGATAACACTAAGCGAATCACTGCTATTTGGTATTTAGCTGCCTATTTTCACAACCTACAAATGAATGCATACTTTCCACCAAAATAAAATGAATGCATATATAACAAAAATTGTAACATGTATTATTTTGCTTAGAAAATGTACGGTGCTAGCATTACCACATATGATTATTTGAGAATGCGAAATAATAGGAAAGGACAAACACACGAGAACGTTTGACATGAAGCCACTGAGAGAGGCATGAGCAGCTAAATGTATGATTTAAACAACCAAAGGAATCATCAATATGTAGTTGAGCTATTTACCTCTGAAAGCTGCAAAGGCAGCCTGATTTGAAACCTACATAATCTGCCGAATTAGATACTTATCTAATTTGTTCTATAGAAAGCAATGATTAAAAATCATAATAACCAGCAAAGGGAAGAACTCGGTATGTATTCCAAATCCAGTTAGCTCATCTATGATTATGATGACAACATGGGGCTAGCGCTCCTGCTATGTGCATGGGATGTGATTGACACTCTTGGAGAAAATGTTGGTGCACCTTGAAACTAAGATGATATAAGAGTAGACTCAAAAAATAAAAAAGGGAAAGGATAAACCAACACAACACAAATGGAAAAGAAGATCTTCATGTCAACTTTATTAGGTATGAATTGCAATGGAGCCTACAGTGTTTGATTTCTCTCGAAAGATGCCCGGCCTTCACAAATGCAACGAACTAATAAAACAAAAGATAAGAATAAATCATAATATTGGTATCGATTTTTTTTCAAATTATCAATCTGCAGAAAGAACAACTATATATAATATAGTAAATCATGGAAATATAAACGTTCTAACTCCAAATTCTTCAAATATTTTGGTTCATAACCATTTAACCGCATCGTCAATGTTACCAGCATAATGTCGAGACTGCGATATCTATAGGTGAAGGTAAGGCCATGACAGCAAGGCAATATGTAGTACATGTGGGGTGATTTTAGCAGCCGCATGAACAAACCTCCGGTCTCGAGAGTAGACATATATGTCATGGCGCATAGTATTGTTTAACGCAGCAGGCCCGACGCACGGTGGACGTCGGCAATAGCAGGGCGCGGCGAGACGATATGCATGGCCGGCGGCAGCAGCAGGGCATGGCCGGCAGCAGCAGCAGCAGGGCATGCCGGCATGGCCGGCAGCAGCAGCACGACCACATGCACGGCCATGGCCAACAGTAGCAAGGCATGACATGCAGCAATAGGGCACGACCAGACCAGTCACGGCCAACCGTAGCAGCAGGGCATACCCACCTCACCGCCGGCGCCCGCGCACGTCGCCCACCACGCCACGACGCTCGCGCATGTTGCCCAGCTCGCCGCAACATCTGCGCACGTCGTCCAACTCATCGCCGGTGCTTGCGCACATCACCGCCGGTGAGGGTTGGCCGGTCCTCTAGATCAAGCCCGGGCCAGAGTGTCGCCTCAAAAATCCATTCGCCGGCGGGCCGTACCGGACCAGACCATGTCCACCCTGCGGAAGGACGGAGCCATGTCCAGGTAGTTACGGTCCCAGGATAGGCATCGTCTACTCGGTGGATGGTACCTCGAGGAGTGCCGTGGATAACATATCCGATGAGGAAATAAGAGAAAAAGCTGATTAAAGATCAAATGTAGTCTATCTAATAGAAGAGCAAAAATTGATGGAGGGAAAACTTACGGTTGCATGATGAACCTCGGAAGAAGAGGAATGACAGGAAGAGAGAGAAGGACGGGTCTGTTTGTCCTCCTCCTCGTGGATCTAAAAAAACTAAAAGCTATCAGGCAACAAAATCTCCCTCAGATTTATGTAGGAACACATTGGAGTATTTAGGAATAATGAGAGAGGGGGAGGGGAAGAATAATTAGCATGAGGAAGAAGAGAGGATTGCATATTAAGGGGCAGCCAAAGAGACCTGAGGAGTCTGTCGACCACAACCCAGGACTTGTGTGATTATGTGCTAGACAAAACGATGAAACCATCGGTGCTACTATTTATGTGAGAAAGATGGCATCAATGGTAATTGAACTCATGGATGAACTAATCTTGTGTACAGTGGCCAGAATGCCAGATGGGATTGCCTGCTGGCTTCTATTGCCCTGCCTTGTCCGAGTCTGAGGCCGCTGGTGTGAGGAGGCTTGGAGCAGAGCGTCCCACTAGAATCAGGGCCACGACAGCGATGGCCATGTCTGGTGCATCCGAGCTCACCAGCGTGAGGAAGGCCCAGAGCAGACTGCACGGAGGTGGCCACATCAATCACTTCTTCCATGGAAAGCTTGGTGTGGATCCAACCCGAGCGCACGGGAGGCAGTACCTTGGTGAGGGAGGAGGCATTGGAGGGACGGGAAGTTTGGGGAAGGAGGAGGGGATGGGGAAGAGGAAGGGGCAGGGGAGGGGAGAGGGAGGGGAAAGGGAAGGAGGCCAACCTACTCGTTCGGGCATCGAAACTTCCAAATTATTGGCGCAGCTCGGGAAGCTGGAAGGAGAAGTGGGGTGGTCATAGGATTCTGTTCATTCCCTTCTCTATGTTGGTAATAGAAAGGCACGACCTCACATTATTTACGGCAAGAATGGCTGATGTGGACACTGCTGAGGTGGATAGCTTGCATGTAGAGATAAATCAAATAGTGTGGATGAACTTCTTAAGTATATAGGATTCACATCGTTCGGTCGTGCAAGTGAAAGGCAATAATGATGATTATATGATGAACTTATTGAGATGAGAAAAGCTGGTACGAACTCGACCTCTCTTGTTTTTGTAAATATGATTAGTTCATCGTTCCTGATTCAGTCTATTATGAATAAACATGTTTGCAATGACAATTAGAGATTGTAGTTGCTTATTGTGACGCCCGGATACTTAAGCTACAGTGAACCTCTGCTAATGATGCCACGTCACCTTGATTACAGTGGCTAATCTCGCGTTAGTTTGAAACTGATTCGAATTCAAATTAAAAATCAAGCAAATAATAAAAGTTTTCAAATATTAAAACTAAAATTGTTCGGGTTGTGCCAAATAATGCGTAGGTAATTATTGTGAAGAAACCACATTTCTATAAAGTATTTAAATGCTCTATATAAACAAAACAGCAGCAAAAACAATTAACTAAATGCCTCTTGTATTTTATAAACTATTAAACTAATTCATTTTGGATTAAAACCTTTTGTGGCAGTGCCATTTAATGCAATTTGAATTATGTGGCAAGTTACACTTTTTTAAAAAATCAATTGGTGGCTTTACTAAATGCAAAACAGTGTAGAAAAACTAAACAGAAAAGAAAAGGTGAAAGAAAAGAAAAAAAACAGAGGAAAACCCCTTGCTGGGCCGTGGCCCAGCTAGCCACCAGGCCAACCAGGCCGGCCCAGCCGTCCCCAGCCCACTCCTCCATATCCCCCCGAGCAACCGAAACCCTAGCCCCACTCGCCCCACTCCCCTCACGATCCCCACATTCCCCCTCGTCTCCCTCACCCGCTGCCACCACACAACGCACACACGCACGCACGCATCGTGCCGGGGAGAGGAGCTCCCCGCGCCCGACTCCCCTCGCGTGCATCAGTGCCCCGCCTCCCACCGTCACCTGTGCCGCACGCCCCCCTGCCACCGATGCCGCCAGGAGCCGCTCTGCCGACGCTCGTCCCCGACCACCGCCCCGTCGCCGGATCTCGCATCCCCAACCCCTCCCCAAAGGCTCCACCGAGCCTCGCCGCCGTCTTCTCTCCAAACGCCGGTGAGGCCACCTTCGGCCTCCACTCCCTCATCTCTTCGCCGCACACGCATGCTCACCGCCCCACCGTAGCTGTCCCGCGTTCGCGCCCGCGGTCACCCCACACGTCGTGCGCGCCCGTTGGCCGTCCACCGCGCCGGGCCAAACTCACTGCGCCCCGGGCGCCTCCCCTGCGCTGTGCCCAGCCTGCATCACCGTTACCCTGCCGCGCGCGCCCCCGACGCCCCACCGCACCGCGATGCGCTCGCCCGATGCACTCCTCGCACTCGCGCTCACGAAGAGCGTGCACCCCGACGCCCCTGAACGCACCCACGACCGCGCCCGTCGGCGATGCTCTGCATGATGCTGCTCCCCGCCGTGTGTGCGCACACGCGCCGCCCGCTGCCGTTTCCGTCCCGCGGCGGCCTTGTCGCGGCCCGCCGACGCGCAGCCTTGGCCCCCTGTGCCACTGCTGTCGCTCGTCGCTGTGGCCGCCGGCGCCCAGCGCCGATCCCTCCCTGTCGACCTGGGCGGGTGCCCAGCACCCGCTCCAGACGCCCGCTAACACCGAACCCACTATGGCCCCCAGGGCCAATGACATGTGGGGCCCGCCCCTATTAAACGTTTTTTTAAAAAAGAAAAATATATATAACTAAAAATATATTATATTAATTAACTTAATTAATTGTATTTAATTAACCTAATCATTTAACTAAACTAATTAACTTTGTTTAATTACTTTGTTAACAAACAACCAATGACAGTGGGACCCCCCAGTCAGTTTGACTAAGTCAATCAACTGGTTGACTGATGACATCATGCTGACCTCATGCTGACATTATAATGACATTTCCTAAATTAAACTAATTCTGTTAATTCTAAAAATGCTTTAAAACTTTAAAAAATCATATAAAATAAACCGTAGCTCAGATGGAAAAACTTTGTACATGAAAGTTGCTCAGAACGACGAGACGAATCCGAATGCGCAGCCCGTTCGTCCGCCACGCGTCCCTAGCATAGCGAACACGCAACTTTCCCCCTCCGGTTCATCTGTCCGAAAACGCGAAACTTCGGGGATACTTTCCCGGATGTTTCCCCCCTTCGCCGGTATCACCTAATACCGCGTTAGGGCATACCTAGCACCGCGTATTACCTCGTTATTCTTTGGGATGCTTTGATTGCTCTGTTATTTATTGTGTTCCCCCTTCGTTACTTCTTTCCGGTAGACCCCGAGGCTGCCGACGACCCCCAGTTCGACTACGGTGTTGACGACCCCTCTCTCTTGCCAGAGCAACCAGGCAAGCCCCCCCTGATCACCAGATATCGCCTACTCTCCCCTATACTGCTTGCATTAGAGTAGTGTAGCATGTTACTGCTTTCCGTTAATCCTATCCTGATGCATAGCATGTCCTTGCTACTACTGTTGTTACCTTTACCTGCAATCCTAATGCTTAGTATAGGATGCTAGTTTATCATCAGTGGCCATACATTCTTGTCCGTCTGCCATGCTATATTATCGGGCCGTGATCACTCGGGAGGTGATCACGGGTATATACTATATACTTTATACATGATACATGTGATGACTAAAGTCGGGTTGGCTCGAGGAGTACCCGCGGTTGATTCACGAATTGGGGGCTGGAAGGACATACTTTCCCGACAGCCCTCTGTGTGGATCTTTGTGGCGAAGCGACAGGGCAGGTTGAGACCACCTAGGAGAGAGGTGGGCCTGGCCCTGGTCGGCGTTCGTAGTTATTTCAAGATAACACGTTTAATGAGATCTTGGTATTTGATCCGAGTCTAGCCACTAGCCTATACGCACTAACCATCTACGCGGGGACAGTTATGGGCACTTGACATCGTGGTATCAGCCGAAGCCTTCATGGCGTCAGCGACTGAGCGGCGCGCACCGGATTGGACTAGAACGCCTGCTAGGCTAGGTCTGCTTTCGGCCGCGTTCGCAACGTGCAGGTGTGCAAAGGGCGATGGGCCCAGACCCCTGCGCCATAGGATTTAGACCGGTGTGCTGACCTCTCTGTTGTGCCTAGGTAGGGCTGCGACGTGTTGATCTTCCGAGGCCGAGCATGACCCAGAAAAGTGTGTCCGGCCAAATGGGATCGAGCGTGTTGGGAAATGTGGTGCACCCTTGCAGGGAAGTTAATCTATTCGAATAGCTGTGATCTTCGGTAACAGGATGACTTGGAGTTGTACCTTGACCTTATGACAACTAGAACCGGATACTTAATAAAACACACCCTTCCAAGTGCCAGATACAACCGGTGATCGCTCTCTCACAGGGCGACGAGGGGAGGATCATCGGTTAGGATTATGCTACACGATGCTACTTGGTGAACTTACCATCTACTCTCTTCTCCTGCTGTAAGATGGAGGTTACCGGAAGTGTAGTCTTCGACAGGACTAGCTATCCCCCTCTTATTCCGTCATTCTGCAGTTCAGTCCACATATGATACCCTTTTTGCCATTTGATACCAATGCATACATTTGTAGTGTAGCTCCTTGCTTGCGAGTACTTTGGATGAGTACTCACGGTTGCTTTACTCCCCCTTTCCCCCCTTCCTTTACCCGGTTGCTGCGACCAGACGTTGGAGTCCAGGAGCCAGACGCCACAATCGATGACGACTACTACTACTCGGGAGGTGCCTACCACTACGTGCAGCCCGTTGACGATGACCTGGAGTAGTTTAGGAGGATCCCAAGCAGGAGGCCTGCGCCTCTTTCGATCTGTATCCCAGTTTGTGGTAGCCTTCTTAAGGCAAACTTGTTTAACTTATGTCTGTACTCAGATATTGTTGCTTCCGCTGACGCGTCTATGATCGAGCTCTTGTATTCGAGCCTTCGAGGCCCCTGGCTTGTAATATGATGCTTGTATGACTTATTTTATTTGTAGAGTTGTGTTGTGATATCTTCCCGTGAGTCCCTGATCTTGATCGTACACGTTTGCGTGTATGATTAGTGTACGATTGAATCGGGGGCGTCACACTTATGCCATGCTTAATTAGCTAGGAGCTTATAATGGTTTACCTTGCGTGCCAACATGCTATTAAAATGGTTGTGATGTGGTATGATAGGATGGTATTGAAGGAAATATGCCCTAGAGGCAATAATAAAGTTATTATTTATTTCCTTATATCATGATAAAAGTTTATTATTCATGCTAGAATTGTATTAACCGGAAACATAATACATGTGTGAATACATAGACAAATAGAGTGTCACTAGTATGCCTCTACTTGACTAGCTCGTTAATCAAAGATGGTTATGTTTCCTAACCATGGACAAAGAGTTGTCATTTGATTAACGGGATCATATTATTAGTTGAATGATCTGATTGACATGACCCATTCCATTAGCTTAGCACCCGATCGTTTAGTATGTTGCTATTGCTTTCTTCATGACTTATACATGTTCCTATGACTATGAGATTATGCAACTCTCGTTTGCCGGAGGAACACTTTGTGTGCTATCAAACGTCACAACGTAACTGGGTGATTATAAAGGTGCTCTACAGGTGTATCCAAAGGTACATGTTGGGTTGGCGTATTTCGAGATTAGGATTTGTCACTCCGATTGTCGGAGAGGTATCTCTGGGCCCTCTCGGTAATGCACATCACTGAAGCCTTGCAAGCATTGCAACTAATGAGTTAGTTGTGGGATAATGTATTACAGAACGAGTAAAGAGACTTGCCGGTAACGAGATTGAACTAGGTATGGGATACCGACGATCGAATCTCGGGCAAGTAACATACCGATGACAAAGGGAACAACGTATGTTGTTATGCGGTCTGATCGATAAAAGATCTTCGTAGAATATGTAGGAGCCAATATGAGCATCCAGGTTCCGCTATTGGTTATTGACCGGAGACGTGTCTCGGTCATGTCTACATTGTTCTCGAACCCGTAGGGTCCGCACGCTTAAGGTTACGATGACAGTTATATTATGAGTTTATGCATTTTGATGTACCGAAGTTTGTTCGGAGTCCCGGATGTGATCACGGACATGACGAGAAGTCTCGAAATGGTCGAGACATAAAGATTGATATATTGGAAGCCTATGTTTGGATATCGGAAGTGTTCCGGGTGAAATCGGGATTTTACCGGAGTACCGGGAGGTTACCGGAACCCCCCGGGAGGTATATGGGCCTTAGTGGGCCTTAGTGGAAGAGAGGAGAGGTGGCCATAGATGGGCCGCCCGCCCCTCCCCCCTTGGTCCGAATAGGACAAGGAGAGGGGGCCGGCCCCCCTTCCTCCTCTCTCTCCTCTTTTCCCCCCTCCGCGAATCCTATTCCAACTAGGAAAGGGGGGAGTCCTACTCCCGGAGGGAGTAGGACTCCTCCTGGCGCGCCTCCTCTTGGCCGGCCAGCCCCCCTTTGAACCTTTATATACGGAGGCAAGGGGCACCCCTAGAGACACAAGTTGATCCACGTGATCATATTCTTAGCCGTGTGCGGTGCCCCCTTCCACCATAGTCCTTGATAATATTGTAGCAGTGCTTAGGAGAAGCCTTGCGACGATAGAACATCAAGATCGTCACCACGCCGTCGTGCTGACGGAACTCTTCCCCGACACTTTGCTGGATCGGAGTCCGGGGATCGTCATCGAGCTGAACGTATGCTAGAACTCGGAGGTGCCGTAGTTTCGGTGCTTGATCGGTCGGGCCGTGGAGACGTACGACTACATCAACCAAGTTAACGCTTCCATTGTCGATCTACAAGGGTACGTAGATCACACTCTCCCCCTCTTGTTGCTATGCATCACCATGATCTTGCGTGTGCGTAGGAAATTTTTTGAAATTACTACGAAACCCAACAGTGGCATCCGAGCCTAGGTTTTATGTGTTGATGTTATATGCACGAGTAGAACACAAGTGAGTTGTGGGCGATTTAAGTCATACTGCTTACCAGCATGTCATACTTTGGTTCGGCGGTATTGTTGGACGAAGCGGCCCGGACCGACATTACGCGTACGCTTACGCGAGACCGGTTCTCCTGACGTGTAGGAGATATGCCCTAGAGGCAATAATAAATGATATTATTTATCTCCGAGTTCATAATTATGTTTATGTTCCATGCTATAACTGATATGGTTCTCGAGTCTGCAATAACCATGAGGCTCGGAGGAAGACTCATATGCACGTGTGGAATAATAAACGGTAAAATGTATTCCTAGTCTGGCCTCTAAGACTAGCTCAAGTGTTGCATGATGGTTCTGTTTTCCTGATCATGGGCATGTCTATGCCAGCAACCTTGAGGGCACAATGTTAAGAGAACATTTGTGTTGAATCGACCCGGATTGATGTTATGCTAAGAGATTCATTCGTCACAAGTTAATGGTACATAACACAGAGATGGTTAACGTTTGCATGATTCCTTAGACCATGAGAGTATCGAGTTTCTTCATGCTTGCTTCATGAACTTTGGGGTTTGTTAAACGTCATTCGTAAATGGGTGGCTATTACGGCGGCTTACGGGTTCATGGAAAAGTGTGTCAAGTAACTTTATAGCTCAAGATTGGGATTTGCTCCTCCGACAATGGAGAGATATTCTCGGGCCCTCTCGGTATTACGGTATCCATCATCGTCTGGCCAGACACAGTGTGATTTGATCACTGGGATGCCGGAACACGGAAACGAGAAAAGAGAACAAAACCGGTAACGAGGTAACTTGCATGGTGGACAAATGGTTCGTCCACGGGGATGCAACAAATCTCAGCTCGGGTGTTTGTGACATATCACGAAGCAACAGGAATAGCTCACTGCAACTGGAGGTTCACTCGAATATTTATTCGTGTGGGTATAGGGGTCAATATGGGTGTCCACGGCTCCGACGTTGATCATTGATCGGAAGGGGTTCCGGGTCATGTCTATACTTCACCGAACCTATAGGGTCACACGCTTAAGGGTCATCTATCTGCTGAATACTAGACAAGGAGTCTGAGAGAAAATCACCGAAAAACTTTTGGACACCGGAAAATTTTTCGGACAGCGGAAAAGGTTCCGCAGAGAGAGGTCATCGGATGAGTTTCGATGAAACTAAAAAGTTGTTTCAGGGGATACCATTAAGTCAAATTGGTTTCGGCACATGCCTGATAATTCTTGGAGGGTGCCAGAATCATTCTGGAAGCTTTCTGGAATTTTCCGGGATAAAAACCGGATATGCTCCGGAGCTGCCGGAACCACTTCAGATGCTTTTCGCAGATGAAAATCACTAAACTGGAATTGTTTCGGAACGCATTGAAAATCATTTTGGTGGGTATTGGAAATGTTCTAAGCCCACATAAATATTTTCAGTTCGAACGGACGCTGAAAAATGTCGTCGTGAATAGTGAAAATCAGCTTTATGGTTACTTTATGGAAAGCCACCTTTTGGGGCTTTGCTCCAAAAGATCTTGGGGATGACATGGATGGATAGGAGCCATTTTTTGGGCCCCTCATGGGGGTGTGGCCGGCCACATGGGGTATCCCCCCTTGGGGACCCTCTTGTTCCTTGGTTTCACTCCTAGGTCCTTGTGGAAGGACTTCATTCATGTGCATTTTGGGTTTTTTGTGTGAAACTACCCTACCCCTTGGGATTTCCTATAAATAGAGGTGGAGGGGCAGCCCTCCACACTCACTCTTTCTCACATACAAGTGCCATGCATGATCTGGCTTCTCTCCCCCTCCCAGCGAAACAGTTTCGTAGAGCCGAAAGGCTGTCTGGATTCCGGCAGGAACTAGTTCTGGACGGTGAAGCCCTGCCGGATAGATGACACCGTATGTGTGCAACTCTGTAGAGAGGTCGTCGTTTCAATCTTAGTGCCCGAGGGGCTGTTCGAGAATGCCTCCCGAAGGGCTGTCCGAGTGACCGTCCGAGTTTCGGAGGCCCTCCCGAAGGGCTGTCCGCAACACCGTCCGGGGGACTGTTCGACCGCCTCCCGGAGGGCTGTCTGAGGAGCAGATGAGGGTATACATCCTCACGGTTGGGAGGTTGTAAATCCTAGCTGCGGGGATCTGCACCGCCGATCGTCATCGACTCTACTTCCCGCTGCGCTACGAGTCGGTAACGAAACAGATCAAACCTTGTATGCAGTCTCCATAGTGGTCCTGGGCTGGTGCGTAGGTCGGAAAATTTTTGTTTTCTGCTGCGTTACCCAACAGTGGCATCAAGAGCCGTACTATGCGTAGATGCAGGTTTCGATCTAGAATACATGGAGATGTATGGGTATTGCATAATATAATTAGGTTGTAGATGAGATCTATTGCTGAAAATTATTTATGCGGGTGACAGATGAAATCTGTTACCCGACATTCTTGGTGCTTCCCTAGAATTTGCGTTTGCTCAATCTCAAGACAGCATGGTGGAATTTGACAAAGTTCTGGCAATCCGTGACCCTGATTGATCATGGAAGTGTTATCAGTTCTTTGGGTTCCGCCATAGTCAAAAGAAAGATGAAATTCGCTGATGAAAGGGCATTGCAGATATGATCTGCAGGGGGGTCATGCGTATGACGGAGTTTAGTATGGGGCTCGAGATTTAATTATCTCGTGTTTCATACACCCCGAGATGTTAATCTAGCAACTTGAATAATCATACTTGTTGATAAAACGTTGGTAGATGCGGTTTAAGTCAAAACCTTAGAAGCCACGTAAAAATAAATTTTTGCATAAACCGATTAGAGGCGTCTAACTTGGTTTTGCAGGATGTGCATGTGATGTGGTATAGCAATGCTCATATTCAATTTGATTATGTATGAGATGACTATATGATGTTATTAACATGACCTGCGTGTCATGATTCGGCATGATGGCTGGAGCCATATGATTGTCACTTTAATGACCTGCGTGTCAACCTTGTTGTAATGCATTATTTTATTAGCTATAGAGATAGCAATATTATCTGGTGCATCGACAAGGTGGTGGTAATCTTCGCGAAGGTGAACACCGACGCGAGTGCCGAAGACGAAGAAATGAAAGACTTCTCCGTCAGAAAGGGCTATACCATATCATGCTAATTATGAATTGCCTGAGATGTTTATCCCTTTGATGCACCCTTCTAGATTGCGCCGTAGTCGCTTTTTATTAGGGTGATCTCTCACAAAAATATCAAGTAGTTAGTGTTCTCCCAAGTGTAGCACCGTCACGGCACCTATCTTTTCGGGCTGCGCTGTGTCACACGGGTACGAACGATTAGAGAAGTGTGAGGCGGGTGAGTTGAGACCTCGCAGCGAGATCACTTGGTTGTCTTGACGTTCAGGCATGACCGTCATGAGCTCGGAACACATGCATCGAAAGATGAACAAGAGTCACATAGAGATGTGATTGGCAAGTTGGCCTACCGGTTGAGATTTTCGTCATCAGTGGTGTTACACCAATGGCGTTGAATTGAAATGCGGATCTTGAATCACTCACGATCAATTATGAGAGATATTGATTTGAGTGGGAGCGCACTATAGAATTAACTCGTTTAATTCTCAGTGCAATTAATTATGAACATTGTCTAAGTGTTTCTTGCAAAATAGTTGTAGAATAATGGCTCGCGTTTCCACCTTCCCTGTTACAATTGAATAGCTGTTAAATATCTGGTTAAAACTTTACGATTGGTAACGTAATGTGAGGATTGTCCTCAAAAGTGCCGAGAAGGACTTTGTCCTATCACATGCTTTCCGTATACTCCCGCTAAATGCAATGGATGATGAGACTCTCGTCCTTCGATCCAAAAGCTAGAATTCCATTGCGGTCAAGTGCAATATGTTTGCTTCCATGAAACTTGAACTTCGAAAGTTTGGGATAGTTATGTGATATTCATGGAACTGAAAATTATTTTCAGATACAAACAAAGCAATGTTTGTTTGCAAGTATTAGTAAAAGTGTTTACTATGCATTTGACTGTTGAGAAGGGGATCCAGAAGAACGCCTGTCATATAATGAAAGGTGAATAAAACAACAACTTAAAGAGAAAGGAAGTGTCCAAAGGGTGTTAGTATGACTTACACGCCTAGGAAGTCCGGGGCTAACGCCACTCTTAAGTTGGGTGCTTCTTTTGCGAGTAGGAGAAATACTAAAAGTTAAACTGTTAGAAGTATAAAGGCAGAAAGAAAGATGACTGGAATATCCAGCTCATGTATGAATGTCATACAAGTTTTTGATGTATAGAAGGCTGGTCAAAGATATAGTCCTTGGGAATTATGATTAAATTGTTGATCACTGATTCTTGGGTATTGTGAGTTAAATAACAAAGATACCCGCTCGATTGCATTCTGTTGCAACTCGATGTAAGAACTTCTATGGCCTAAAAGACTAGCCAAAAATGAGGTTTAGGTATACACAGGGAACATAGTAAATGTTACCATACCTTCCATCGGTGTATTGCCGTCTGTATTTATTTTCATAATTCATTTAGAGTTTTACAAACTCTAGCCTCTTGCAAGAAGGTTGTTCATAAGAGAACTTTTTATGTTCGATGTTATGAATAACACAAGGGCCATACTTTCATTATGAATGAGATGTATGTTATGAATATTGATAATAATACAATACCTCTAGGTTTACTTTCATAATTCATTTTAGAGTTTCATACACTCTAGCCCATTGCACATTGTTTGTTGCAAAAGAGTTGTTCATAAAAACAACAATTGTTGTTAAGTATTATGCATAACATGAAGGGCCATGCTTCCATCCAAGATGGGATGTATGTTATGAATATTGATGGTAATATGATACATCCGTAACACTGGCGCTAAATGTCGCAAGACTAAAAGAATACCACACAAGTGTGGCACTACATTTGTTCACATTGGAGAAACCCGCATGGAAAATTCCATTATGATGGATTTTGAAGTCTTTTTGATTTTGAATCATCTGACACTTGCAACTTTCCTCCGAAAAGTGAAGTGACTGAAATACTATTCACAGGCCATAAGGAATGAGCAACAAACATATTGGTGATCATACATTTTGATGTGTGTAGTTCAATAAATGTTGTTGCAAGTAGTGGATTTATATATCTTCAGAAATGACTCAAGTAGATATATGGATATTTGCTTGATGAGACGTAAGTTTGGAACTTTTGAAATCATTCGAAAGGTTTTCAAAAATGAAGTAGAAGTTATTGTAACAAGGAAATTATGTTTCTACAATTTGATTGCAGAAAGGAATATCTGAGTTACAAGTTTAGCGAATGTCTGATGAGTTGTGAAAAGAGTTTCATAACTTACACCTTCCAGAACACCACTATGAGTGGAATGTCTGTGAAGATGTAATCAAACCATTTATGACATGGTAAGGTCAAAGATGACATAAATAAATTTTCCATTATCCCTTTTAAAGTGATGCTTTAGAGACTACGGCTTTTACACTGAAAAGAGCTACATCGGGTCTGTTGAAATGAAGCCATGGTATGGTACGCCCAACCATGTTATATCTTTTCTTAACATTTGGAATATGGGGCTTGTGTAAAATGTTACAAACCTATTCCAAATTAGACAAGTGCTACTTTGTAGGTTATACCAAAATGTTGGATATTCCTCCCTTACTATACCGAGGCAAATAGTTTTGCTGCGAAACGGTGTGCTTTTAAAGAGAATGGTTCTTTCAAAAAGGTGAGTGGGAGAATAGTGCAACTCGACGAGATAAATAGTATCTTCGTCATCAGATCAAAGGAAAGAGACCTTGGAAGTAATTCCAGAGTTTTCTACTACGACTGATACGGAAGTCTCTACAATAAAACGTATGAACTTCGGTCGAACTTGCAGCTGAACCACGTAGGCAAGGCTCGTGCAAACCTCTCAGGTGCGCAAACGAGATATTGTTGTTAGACAACATTATACCTACGATACACAAGGAAGCGTTGATGGGCCCTGACTCCGAAATTGGCTAAATGCCAATACAACCCGAGTTAGTTTCCATATAAGTGATTCAAGATTAAAACCTTGATACACCTTTCGGAAGACTTAGAGTCTAACGAATATTTATGGAACTTAAAACTGATACGGATAAAAATGTTTTATCCATAAAGCTCGACTTGTTGAAATAACAAGTTCAAGAGTTGACTACGATAAGGTTGTTTTCACCGTAGCGATGCTTAAAGTCGGTTCAGGTTGAACTAGCAATTAATACATATTTCAATCTTGAGATATGATACATGGATAACAAAAGGATTTCCATCATGATGGAAATGAAACCTAGGACTTGTATGTGATACAGTTCAAAGTAATTTGTTGATCCAGAGGATGCTAGTAGGTATGCAAACTTTAGAGTTCCAGCGATGGACAGAAGAGAGCAAAATGGAGTTGGAATCTTCGTGTTTTGATGAAATGGTCAAAAGGGGTTTTGACTTCATCAATGGGTAATGAAGATGCTTGTAATTCAAGAAAGTAAGTGGGAGCACAATAATATTTCTAAAAACCTTGTGTGCTTGACACATTGGTAATTGGAAATAAATTCCTTGACACGAATTAGGACTTCATTTGAAAATAGTTTTTCGATGAAGTGCTTAGGCAAAATAGCCTCAATATTAGGCATGATGATCTATGGAGATAGATTTACCTAATGGGGCTAAGCAATGAATACATATTGACAAGATGCTAAAACCTTTTAGCATTTAAAACGCCAAGGAGTGATTCTTGCTGAAGTCACATGGAAAGAGTTTTTACAAGGCTCGGTGTCCCAAAACACTGATGAGTAAAATACATGATGGAGATTCCACACACCTTCGTGTTTTGGATTAATCATGTATTCCATGGTATGTAAAACAACCAGATATGTCTGATACTCCAAAGGTGTTGTGAGTATAGATACCAAAATGGTCAAAAGTATTGATCATAGGACAACAGTGAAAGATGTCATTCAGTACCAGAGTAGTACCGATGACATGTTTTCTCGCAAGCAGAGATTATGAAAGTGCTCGTTGTAAGTAATTACATCGATACAGTCTTCATCAATGCTCCATGCGATTTTCGATTTAAATTAAGGGTTTTTTGTGATACACAATATGGTGGCACGGTAGTTTGAAATTGTTCCAAACAATATACTGTGGCGATTTCTATAACAAGGGCTAAGTATGTTGACGCTTTAGAAGCGACAAACAAGATGTTGAATCATATAGTTCATTCATGAACTTAGTATGGTTCCAAGAAGGCTTTGGTCAATGGGACACTATTGCAGATAGTTGCTCCATAACTCAGTCTGAGGAATCAGGTTTCGACCAATGATTCACATATATACAAAGCCAAGTCCGCACAAAATATGAATTTTGTGAAAGCGTGAAAACATGAGGATATGCAGAGATACACATGGAGCTGAAGTTGTCAGATCTGATGGACATCAGGCTATACCACATACGAAGCATTTTTTACACCGGTATGCCATAGGCGTAAAGTGCATTTGCATTAACTAGATTATTGACTCTAGTGCAAGTGGGATTCTGTAGGAGATATGCCCTAGAGGCAATAATAAATGATATTATTTATCTCCGAGTTCATAATTATGTTTATGTTCCATGCTATAACTGATATGGTTCTTGAGTCTGCAATAACCACGAGGCTCGGAGGAAGACTCATATGCATGTGTGGAATAATAAACGGTAAAATGTATTCCTAGTCTGGCCTCTAAGACTAGCTCAAGTGTTGCATGATGGTTCTGTTTTCCTGATCATGGGCATGTCTATGCCAGCAACCTTGAGGGCACAATGTTAAGAGAACATTTGTGTTGAATCGACCCGGATTGATGTTATGCTAAGAGATTCATTCGTCACAAGTTAATGGTACATAACACAGAGATGGTTAACGTTTGCATGATTCCTTAGACCATGAGAGTATCGAGTTTCTTCATGCTTGCTTCATGAACTTTGGGGTTTGTTAAACGTCATCCGTAAATGGGTGGCTATTACGGCGGCTTACGGGTTCATGGAAAAGTGTGTCAAGTAACTTGATAGCTCAAGATTGGGATTTGCTCCTCCGACGATGGAGAGATATTCTCGGGCCCTCTCGGTATTACGGTATCCATCATCGTCTGGCCAGACACAGTGTGATTTGATCACTGGGATGCCGGAACACGGAAACGAGAAAAGAGAACAAAATCGGTAACGAGGTAACTTGCATGGTGGACAAATGGTTCGTCCACGGGGATGCAACAAATCTCACCTCGGGTGTTTGTGACATATCACGAAGCAACAGGAATAGCTCACTGCAACTGGAGGTTCACTCGAATATTTATTCGTGTGGATATAGGGGTCAATATGGGTGTCCATGGCTCCGACGTTGATCATTGATCGGAAGGGGTTCCGGGTAATGTCTATACTTCACCGAACCTATAGGTCACACGCTTAAGGGTCATCTATCTGTTGAATACTAGACAAGGAGTCTGAGAGAAAATCACCGAAAAAGTTTCGGACACCGGAAAATTTTTCGGACAGCGGAAAAGGTTCCGCAGAGAGAGGTCATCGGATGAGTTTCGATGAAACTGAAAAGTTGTTTCAGGGGATACCATTAAGTCAAATTGGTTTCGGCACATGCCTGATAATTCTTGGAGGGTGCCAGAATCATTCTGGAAGCTTTCTGGAATTTTTCGGGATAAAAACCGGATATGCTCCGGAGCTGCCGGAACCACTTCAGATGCTTTTCGCAGATGAAAATCACTAAACCGGAATTGTTTCGGAACGCATTGAAAATCATTTTGGTGGGTACTGGAAATGTTCTAAGCCCACATAAATATTTTCAGTTCGAACAGACGCTGAAAAATGTCGTCGTGAATAGTGAAAATCAGCTTTATGGTTACTTTATGGAAAGCCACCTTTTGGGGCTTTGCTCCAAAAGATCTTGGGGATGACATGGATGGATAGGAGCCATTTTTTGGGCCCCTCATGGGGGTGTGGCCGGCCACATGGGGTATCCCCCCTTGGGGACCCTCTTGTTCCTTGGTTTCACTCCTAGGTCCTTGTGGAAGGACTTCATTCATGTGCATTTTGGGTTTTTTGTGTGAAACTACCCTACCCCTTGGGATTTCCTATAAATAGAGGTGGAGGGGCAGCCCTCCACACTCACTCTTTCTCACATACAAGTGCCATGCATGATCTGGCTTCTCTCCCCCTCCCAGCGAAACAGTTTCGTAGAGCCGAAAGGCTGTCTGGGTTCCGGCAGGAACTAGTTTTGGACGGCGAAGCCCTGCCGGATAGATGACACCGTATGTGTGCAACTCTGTAGAGAGGTCGTAGTATTGAACTTAGTGCCCGAGGGGCTGTTCGAGAATGCCTCCCGAAGGGCTGTCCGAGTGACCGTCCGAGTTTCGGAGGCCCTCCCGAAGGGCTGTCCGCAACACCGTCCGGGGGACTGTTCGACCGCCTCCCGGAGGGCTGTCTGAGGAGCAGATGAGGGTATACATCCTCGCGGTTGGGAGGTTGTAAATCCTAGCTGCGGGGATCTGCACCGCCGATCATCATCGACTCTACTTCCCGTTGCGCTACGAGTCGGTAACGAAACAGATCAAACCTTGTATGCAGTCTCCATAGTGGTCCTGGGCTGGTGCGTAGGTCGGAAATTTTTTGTTTTCTGCTGCGTTACCCAACACGACGTGCTTTGCACAAAGGTGGCTAGCGGGTGACAATTTCTCCAACTTTAGTTGAACCGAGTGTGGCTACGCCCGGTCCTTCCGAAGGTTAAAACAGCACCAACTTGACAAACTATCGTTGTGGTTTTGATGCGTAGGTAAGATTGATTCTTGCTTAAGCCCGTAGCAGCCACGTAAAACTTGCAACAACAAAGTAGAGGACGTCTAACTTGTTTTTGCAGGGCATATTGTGATGTGATATGGTCAAGACATGATGCTAAATTTTATTGTATGAGATGATCATGTTTTGTAACCGAGTTATCGGCAACTGGCAGGAGCCATATGGTTGTCGCTTTATTGTATGCAATGCAATCGCGTTGTAATGCTTTACTTTATCACTAAGCGGTAGCGATAGTCGTGGACGCATGAGATTGGCGAGACGACAACGATGCTACGATGGAGATCAAGGTGTCGCGCCGGTGACGATGGTGATCACGACGGTGCTTCGAGGATGGAGATCACAAGCACAAGATGATGATGGCCATATCATATCACTTATATTGATTGCATGTGATGTTTATCTTTTATGCATCTTATCTTGCTTTGATTGACGGTAGCATTATAAGATGATCTCTCACTAATTATCAAGAAGTGTTCTCCCTGAGTATGCACCGTTGCGAAAGTTCTTCGTGCTGAGACACCACGTGTTGATCGGGTGTGATAGGCTCTACGTTCAAATACAACGGGTGCAAAACAGTTGCACACGCGGAATACTCAGGTTATACTTGATGAGCCAAGCATATACAGATATGGCCTCGGAACACAGAGACCGAAAGGTCGAGCGTGAATCATATAGTAGATATGATCAACATAGTGATGTTCACCAACGAAACTACTCCATCTCACGTGATGATCAGACATGGTTTAGTTGACTTGGATCACGTAATCACTTAGAGGATTAGAGGGATGTCTATCTAAGTGGGAGTTCTTTAAGTAATATGATTAATTGAACCTAAATTTATCATGAACTTAGTACCTGATAGTATCCTGCTTATGTATGTTTGATTGTAGATAGATGGCCCGTGCTGTTGTTCCGTTGAATTTTAATGCGTTCCTTGAGAAAGCAAAGTTGAAAGATGATGGTAGCAATTACACGGACTGGGTCCGTAACTTGAGGATTATCCTCATTGCTGCACAGAAGAATTATGTCCTGGAAGCACCGCTGGGTGCCAGGCCTGCTGCTGGAGCAACACCAGATGTTATGAACGTCTGGCAGAGCAAAGCTGATGACTACTCGATAGTTCAATGTGCCATGCTTTACGGCTTAGAACCGGGACTTCAACGACGTTTTGAACGTCATGGGGCATATGAGATGTTCCAGGAGTTGAAGTTAATATTTCAAGCAAATGCCCCGATTGAGAGATATGAAGTCTCCAATAAGTTCTATAGCTGCAAGATGGAGGAGAACAGTTCTGTCAGTGAGCATATACTCAAGATGTCTGGGTATTGTAACCACTTGATTCAACTGGGAGTTAATCTTCCGAATGATAGCGTCATTGACAGAATTCTCCAATCACTTCCACCAAGCTACAAGAGCTTCGTGATGAACTATAATATTCAAGGGATGAATAAGACTATTCCCGAGCTCTTCGCAATGCTGAAAGCTGCGGAGGTAGAAATCAAGAAGGAGCATCAAGTGTTGATGGTCAACAAGACCACTAGTTTCAAGAAAAAGGGCAAAGAGAAAAAGAAGGGGAACTTCAAGAAGAACAGCAAGCAAGTTGCTGCTCAAGAGAAGAAACCCAAGTCTGGACCTAAGCCTGAAACTGAGTGCTTCTACTGCAAGCAGACTGGTCACTGGAAGAGGAACTGCCCCAAATATTTGGCGGATAAGAAGGATGGCAAGGTGAACAAAGGTATATGTGATATACATGTTATTGATGTGTACCTTACTAATTCTCGCAGTAGCACCTGGGTATTTGATACTGGTTTGTTGGAAATATGCCCTAGAGGAAATAATAAAAGCATTATTATTATATTTCCTTGTTCATGATAATTGTCTTTATTCATGCTATAATTGTGTTATCCGGAAATCGTAATATATGTGTGAATACTTAGACACCAACATGTCCCTAGTAAGCCTCTAGTTGACTAGCTCGTTGATCAACAGATAGTCATGGTTTCCTGACTATGGACATTGGATGTCATTGATAACGAGATCACATCATTAGGAGAATGATGTGATGGACAAGACCCAATCCTAAACATAGCACAAGATCGTATAGTTCGTTTGCTAGAGTTTTCCAATGTCAAGTATCTTTTCCTTAGACCATGAGATCGTGTAACTCCCGGATACCGTAGGAGTGCTTTGGGTGTACCAAACGTCACAACGTAACTGGGTGACTATAAAGGTATACTACGGGTATCTCCAAAAGTGTCTGTTGGGTTGACACGGATCAAGATTGGGATTTGTCACTCCGTATGACAGAGAGGTATCACTGGGCCCACTCGGTAATGCATCATCATTATGAGCTCAAAGTGACCAAGTGTCTGGTTACGGGATCATGCATTACGGTACGAGTAAAGTGACTTGCCGGTAACGAGATTGAACAAGGTATTGGGATACCGACGATCGAATCTCGGGCAAGTAGCATTCCGATTGACGAAGGGAATTGTATACGGGGTTGCTTGAATCCTTGACATCGTGGTTCATCCGATGAGATCATCGAGGAGCATGTGGGAGCCAACATGGGTATCCAGATCCCGCTGTTGGTTATTGACCGGAGAGCGATCTCGGTCATGTCTACATGTCTCCCGAACCCGTAGGGTCTACACACTTAAGGTTCGGTGACGCTAGGGTTGTAGGGATATGTATATGCAGTAACCCGAATGTTGTTCGGAGTCCCGGATGAGATCTCGGACGTCACGAGGAGTTCCGGAATGGTCCGGAGGTAAAGAATTATATATAGGAAGTGCTATTTCGGCCGTCGGGACAAGTTTCGGGGTCACCAGTATTGTACCGGGACCACCGGAAGGGTCCCGGGGGTCCACCGGGTGGGGCCACCTATCCCGGAGGGCCCCATGGGCTGAAGTGGGAAGGGATCCAGCCCAAAGTGGGCTGGGGCGCCACTTCCCCTAGGGCCCATGCGCCTAGGGTGGGGGAAACCCTAAAGGGGGGGCGCCCCCTTGCTTGGGGGTAAGCCCCCAACCCTTGGCCGCCGCCCCCCTAGGAGATTGCATATCCCAGGGCCGCCACCCCCCTAGGCCCCCCTATATATAGTGGGGGGGATGGAGGACCTCTTACCTTTGCCTTTGGTGCCTCCCTCTCCCTCTCCAACACCTCCTCCTCCTCCATAGAGCTTGGCGAAGCCCTGCCGGAGTACTGCAGCTCCATCACCACCACGCCGTCGTGCTGCTTGTGGAGCCATCTTCCTCAGCCTCTCCTTCCCCCTTGCTGGATCAAGAAGGAGGAGACGTTACGCTGACCGTACGTGTGTTGAACGCGGAGGTGCCGTCCGTTCGGCGCTAGGATCTCCGGTGATTTGGATCACGTCGAGTACGACTTCCTCATCCCCGTTCTTTGAACGCTTCCGCAGGTGATCTACAAAGGTATGTAGATGCAATCCAATCACTCGTTGCTAGATGAACTCCTAGATGGATCTTGGTCAAACCGTAGGAAATTTTTTGTTTTCTGCAACGTTCCCCAACAGTGGCATCATGAGCTAGGTCTATGCGTAGTTCTCTTTGCACGAGTAGAACACAATTTGTTGTGGGCGTAGATGTTGTCAACTTTCTTGCCGCTACTAGTCTTATCTTGCTTCAGCGGTATTGTGGGATGAAGCGGTCCGGACCAACCTTACACGTACACCTATGTGAGACCGGTTCCACCGACTAACATGCACAAGTTGCATAAGGTGGCTGGCGGGTGTCTGTCTCTCCCACTTTAGTTGGAGCGGATTCGATGAAAAGGGTCCTTATGAAGGGTAAATAGAAGTTGACAAATCACGTTGTGGCTTTCACGTAGGTAAGAAAACGTTCTTGCTAGAACCCTATTGCAGCCACGTAAAACTTGCAACAACAATTAGAGGACGTCTAACTTGTTTTTGCAGCAAGTGTTCTGTGATGTGATATGGCCAAAGTTGTGATGAATGATGAATGATATATATGTGATGTATGAGATGTTCATGCTATTGTAATAGGAATCACGACTTGCATGTCGATGAGTATGACAACCGGCAGGAGCCATAGGAGTTGTCTTTATTTTTTGTATGACCTGCGTGTCATTGAGAAACGCCATGTAAATTACTTTACTTTATTGCTAAACGCGTTAGCCGTAGTAGTAGAAGTAATAGTTGGCGAGCAACTTCATGGAGACACGATGATGGAGATCATGGTGTCATGCCGGTGACAAGATGATCATGGAGCCCCAAGATCGAGATCAAAGGAGCTATGTGATATTGGCCATATCATGTCACTATTATTATTTGATTGCATGTGATGTTTATCATGTTTCTGCATCTTGTTTACTTAGAACGACGGTAGTAAATAAGATGATCCCTCATAATAATTTCAAGAAAGTGTTCCCCCTAACTGTGCACCGTTGCGACAGTTCGTTGTTTCGAAGCACCACGTGATGATCGGGTGTTAGATTCCAACGTTCACATACAACGGGTGTAAGACAGATTTACACATGCAAACACTTAGGTTGACTTGACGAGCCTAGCATGTGCAGACATGGCCTCGGAACACAGAAGACTGAAAGGTCGAGCATGAGTCATATAGAAGATACGATCAACATGAAGATGTTCACCGATGTTGACTAGTCCGTCTCACGTGATGATCGGACACGGCCTAGTTAACTCGGATCATGTTATACTTAGATTACTGGAGGGATGTCTATCTAAGTGGGAGTTCATTGAATAATTTGATTAGATGAACTTAATTATCATGAACTTAGTCTAAATTTTTTACAATATGTCTTGTAGATCAAATGGCCAACGTAGTCCTCAACTTCAACGCGTTCCTAGAGAAAACCAAGCTGAAAGACGATGGCAACAACTACACGGACTGGGTCCGGAACCTGAGGATCATCCTCATAGCTGCCAAGAAAGATTATGTCCTACAAGCACCGCTAGGTGACGCACCTGTTCTCCCTGCAGAACAAGACGTTATGAACGCTTGGCAGGCACGTACCGATGACTACTCCCTCGTTCAGTGCGGCATGCTTTACAGCTTAGAGCCAGGGCTCCAAAAGCGTTTTGAGAGACACGGAGCATATGAGATGTTCGAAGAGATGAAAATGGTTTTCCAAGCTCATGCCCGGGTCGAGAGATATCAAGTCTCCGACAAGTTCTTCAGCTGTAAGATGGAGGAAAACAGTTCTGTCAGTGAGCACATACTCACTATGTCTGGGTTGCATAACCGCTTGACTCAGCTGGGAGTTAATCTCCTGGATGACGCGGTCATTGACAGAATCCTTCAGTCGCTTCCACCGAGCTACAAGAGCTTTGTGATGAACTTCAATATGCAGGGGATGGAAAAGACCATTCCTGAAGTATTTGCAATGCTGAAATCAGCAGAGGTAGAAGTCAAAAAGGAACATCAAGTGTTGATGGTGAATAAAACCACTAAGTTCAAGAAGGGCAAGGGTAAGAAAGCCTTCAAGAAGGACGACAAGGGAGTTGCCGCACCCGGCAAGCAAGCTGCCGGGAAGAAGCCAAAGAATGGACCCAAGCCTGAGACTGAGTGCTTTTATTGCAAGGGAAGTGGTCACTGGAAGCGGAACTGCCCCAAATACTTAGCGGACAAGAAGGCCGGCATCACGAAAGGTATATGTGATATACATGTAATTGATGTGTACCTTACCAGTACTCGTAGTAGCTCCTGGGTATTTGATACCGGTGCGGTTGCTCACATTTGTAACTCAAAACAGGAGCTGCGGAATAAGCGGAGACTGGCGAAGGACGAGGTGACGATGCGCGTCGGGAATGGTTCCAAGGTCAATGTGATCGCCGTCGGCACGCTACCTCTACATTTACCTTCGGGATTAGTTTTAAACCTTAATAATTGTTATTTAGTGCCAGCTTTGAGCATGAACATTGTATCAGGATCTCGTTTAATTCGAGATGGCTACTCATTTAAATCCGAGAATAATGGTTGTTCTATTTATATGAGAGATATGTTTTATGGTCATGCTCCGATGGTGAATGGTTTATTCTTAATGAATCTCGAGCGTAATGCTACACATGTTCATAGTGTGAGTACCAAAAGATGTAAGATTGATAATGATAGTCCCACATACTTGTGGCACTGCCGCCTTGGTCACATAGGTGTCAAATGCATGAAGAAGCTCCATGCTGATGGACTTTTAGAGTCTCTTGATTACGAATCATTTGACACATGCGAACCATGCCTCATGGGTAAAATGACCAAGACTCCGTTCTCAGGAACAATGGAGCGAGCAACCAACTTATTGGAAATCATACATACTGATGTGTGCGGTCCAATGAGTGTTGAGGCTCGCGGTGGCTATCGTTATGTTCTCACCCTCACTGATGACTTGAGTAGATATGGGTATGTCTACTTAATGAAACACAAGTCTGAGACCTTTGAAAAGTTCAAGGAATTTTAGAGTGAGGTTGAGAATCAACGTGACAGGAAAATCAAGTTCCTGCGATCAGATCGTGGAGGAGAATACTTGAGTCACGAGTTTGGCACACACTTAAGAAAATGTGGAATAGTTTCACAACTCACGCCGCCTGGAACGCCTCAGCGTAATGGTGTGTCCGAACGTCGTAATCGCACTCTATTAGATATGGTGCGATCTATGATGTCTCTTACCGATTTACCGCTATCTTTTTGGGGCTATGCTTTAGAGACTGCCGCATTCAATTTAAATAGGGCTCCATCGAAATCCGTTGAGACGACACCGTATGAATTATGGTTTGGGAAGAAACCTAAGCTGTCGTTTCTAAAAGTTTGGGGATGTGATGCTTATGTCAAGAAACTTAACCTGAAAAGCTCGAACCCAAGTCGGAAAAATGCGTCTTCATAGGATACCCTAAAGAAACTATTGGGTATACCTTCTACCTCAGATCCGAAGGCAAGATCTTTGTTGCCAAGAATGGATCCTTTCTAGAGAAAGAGTTTCTCTCGAAAGAAGTAAGTGGGAGGAAAGTAGAACTTGATGAAGTATTACCTCTTGAACCGGAAAATGGCGCAACTCAAGAAAATGTTCCTGAGGTGCCTGCACCGACTAGAGAGGAAGTTAATGATGATGATCATGAAACTTCAGATCAAGTTGCTACTGAACTTCGTAGGTCCACAAGGACACGTTCCGCACCAGAGTGGTACGGCAACCCTGTCTTGGAAATCATGTTGTTAGACACGGTGAACCTTCGAACTATGAAGAAGCGATGGCGGGCCCAGATTCCGACAAATGGCTAGAAGCCATGAAATCCGAGATAGGATCCATGTATGAAAACGAAGTATGGACTTTGACTGACTTGCCTGTTGAGCGGCGAGCCATAGAAAATAAATGGATCTTTAAGAAGAAGACAGACGCGGATGGTAATGTGACCATCTATAAAGCTCGGCTTGTCGCTAAGGGTTATCGACAAGTTCAAGGGGTTACGGTGAGACTTTCTCGCCGGTAGCGAAGCTAAAGTCTGTCCGAATCATGTTAGCAATTGCCGCATTCTATGATTATGAGATATGGAAAATGGATGTCAAAATGGCATTCCTTATGGTTTCCTTAAGGAAGAATTGTATATGATGCAGCCGGAAGGTTTTGTCGATCCTAAGAATGCTGACAAGGTGTGCAAGCTCTAACGCTCGATTTATGGGTTGGTGCAAGCATCTCGGAGTTGGAACATTCGCTTTGATGAGATGATCAAAGCGTTTGGGTTTACGCAGACTTATGGAGAAGCCTGTGTTTACAAGAAAGTGAGTGGGAGCTCTGTAGCATTTCTCATATTATATGTAGATGACATACTTTTGATGGGAAATGATATAGAACTCTTGGACAGCATTAAGGCCTACTTGAATAAGAGTTTTTCAATGAAGGACCTTGGAGAAGCTGCATATATATTAGGCATCAAGATCTATAGAGATAGATCAAGACGCCTCATAGGTCTTTCACAAAGCACATACCTTGATAAGATATTGAAGAAATTCAATATGGATCAGTCTAAGAAGGGGTTCTTGCCTGTGTTACAAGGTGTGAAATTGAGCTCAGCTCAATGTCCGACCACGACAGAAGATATAGAAGAGATGAGTGTCATCCCCTATGCCTCGGCCATAGGTTCTATTATGTATGCCATGCTGTGTACCAGACCTTAAACCTTGCCGTAAGTTTGGTAGGAAGGTACCAAAGTAATCCCGGCAAGGAACACTGGACAGCGGTCAAGAATATCCTGAAAAGGACTAAGGAAATGTTTCTCGTTTATGGAGGTGACGAAGAGCTCGTCGTAAAAGGTTACGTCGACGCTAGCTTAGACACAGATCTGGATGACTCCAAGTCACAAACCGGATACGTGTATATTTTGAATGGTGGGGCAGTAAGCTGGTGCAGTTGCAAGCAGAGCGTCGTGGCGGGATCTACATGTGAAGCGGAGTACATGGCAGCCTCGGAGGCAGCGCATTAAGCAATTTGGGTGAAGGAGTTCATCACCGACCTAGGAGTCATACCCAATGCGTCGGGGCCAATCAAACTCTTCTGTGACAACACTGGAGCTATTGCACTTGCCAAGGAGCCCAGGTTTCACAAGAAGACCAGGCACATCAAGCGTCGCTTCAACTCCATTCGTGAAAATGTTCAAGATGGAGACATAGATATTTGTAAAGTACATACGGACCTGAATGTAGCAGATCCGTTGACTAAACCTCTCCCTAGAGCAAAACATGATCAACACCAGAATTCCATGGGTGTTCGATTCATCACAATGTAACTAGATTATTGACTCTAGTGCAAGTGGGAGACTGTTGGAAATATGCCCTAGAGGAAATAATAAAAGCATTATTATTATATTTCCTTGTTCATGATAATTGTCTTTATTCATGCTATAATTGTGTTATCCGGAAATCGTAATATATGTGTGAATACTTAGACACCAACATGTCCCTAGTAAGCCTCTAGTTGACTAGCTCGTTGATCAACAGATAGTCATGGTTTCCTGACTATGGACATTGGATGTCATTGATAACGAGATCACATCATTAGGAGAATGATGTGATGGACAAGACCCAATACTAAACATAGCACAAGATCGTATAGTTCGTTTGCTAGAGTTTTCCAATGTCAAGTATCTTTTCCTTAGACCATGAGATCGTGTAACTCCCGGATACCGTAGGAGTGCTTTGGGTGTACCAAACGTCACAACGTAACTGGGTGACTATAAAGGTATACTACGGGTATCTCCAAAAGTGTCTGTTGGGTTGACACGGATCAAGATTGGGATTTGTCACTCCGTATGACGGAGAGGTATCACTGGGCCCACTCGGTAATGCATCATCATTATGAGCTCAAAGTGACCAAGTGTCTGGTTACGGGATCATGCATTACGGTACGAGTAAAGTGACTTGCCGGTAACGAGATTGAACAAGGTATTGGGATACCGACGATCGAATCTCGGGCAAGTAGCATTCCGATTGACGAAGGGAATTGTATACGGGGTTGCTTGAATCCTCGACATCATGGTTCATCTGATGAGATCATCGAGGAGCATGTGGGAGGCAACATGGGTATCCAGATCCCGCTGTTGGTTATTAACCGGAGAGCGATCTCGGTCATGTCTACATGTCTCCCGAACCCGTAGGGTCTACACACTTAAGGTTCGGTGACGCTAGGGTTGTAGGGATATGTATATGCAGTAACCTAAATGTTGTTCGGAGTCCCGGATGAGATCCCGGACGTCACGAGGAGTTCCGGAATGGTCCGGAGGTAAATAATTATATATAGGAAGTGCTATTTCGGCCGTCGGGACAAGTTTCGGGGTCACCGGTATTGTACCGGGACCACCGGAAGGGTCCCGGGGGTCCACCGGGTGGGGCCACCTATCCCGGAGGGCCCCATGGGCTGAAGTGGGAAGGGATCCAGCCCAAAGTGGGCTGGGGCGCCACTTCCCCTAGGGCCCATGCGCCTAGGGTGGGGGAAACCCTAAAGGGGGGGGCGCCCCCTTGCTTGGGGGCAAGCCCCCAACCCTTGGCCGCCGCCCCCCCTAGGAGATTGCATCTCCTAGGGCCGGCGCCCCCCCTAGGCCCCCCTATATATAGTGGGGGGATGGAGGACCTCTTACCTTTGCCTTTGGTGCCTCCCTCTCCCTCTCCAACACCTCCTCCTCCATAGAGCTTGGCGAAGCCCTGCCGGAGTACTGCAGCTCCATCACCACCACGCCGTCGTGCTGCTGCTGGAGCCATCTTCCTCAGCCCCTCCTTCCCCCTTGCTAGATCAAGAAGGAGGAGACGTTACGCTGACCGTACGTGTGTTGAACGCGGAGGTGCCGTCCGTTCGGCGCTAGGATCTCCGGTGATTTGGATCACGTCGAGTACGACTTCCTCATCCCCGTTCTTTGAACGCTTCCGCGGGTGATCTACAAAGGTATGTAGATGCAATCCAATCACTCGTTGCTAGATGAACTCCTAGATGGATCTTGGTCAAACCGTAGGAAAATTTTTGTTTTCTGCAACATTCCCCAACATGGTTCTGTTGCTAATATTTGCAACTCGAAACAGGGACTACGGATTAAGCGAAGATTGGCTAAGGACGAGGTGACGATGCGTGTGGGAAACGGTTCCAAAGTCGATGTGATCGCGGTCGGCACGCTACCTCTACATCTACCTTCGGGATTATTATTAGACCTAAATAATTGTTATTTGGTGCCAGCGTTAAGCATGAACATTATATCTGGATCTTGCTTGATGCGAGATGGTTATTCATTTAAATCAGAGAATAATGGTTGTTCTATTTATATGAGTAATATCTTTTATGGTCATGCACCCTTGAAGAGTGGTCTATTCTTATTGAATCTCGATAGTAGTAACACACATATTCATAATGTTGAAGCCAAAAGATGCAGAGTTGATAATGATAGTGCAACTTATTTGTGGCACTGCCGTTTAGGTCATATCGGTGTAAAGCGCATGAAGAAACTCCATACTAATGGACTTTTGGAACCACTTGATTATGAATCACTTGGTACTTGCGAACCGTGCCTCATGGGCAAGATGACTAAAACGCCGTTCTCCGGTACTATGGAGAGAGCAACAGATTTGTTGGAAATCATACATACAGATGTATGTGGTCCGATGAATATTGAGGCTCGTGGCGGATATCGTTATTTTCTCACCTTCACAGATGACTTAAGCAGATATGGGTATATCTACTTAATGAAACATAAGTCTGAAACGTTTGTAAAGTTCAAAGAATTTCATAGTGAAGTTGAAAATCATCGTAACAAGAAAATAAAGTTTCTACGATCTGATCGTGGAGGAGAATATTTGAGTTACGAGTTTGGTGTACATTTGAAACAATGCGGAATAGTTTCGCAACTCACGCCACCCGGAACACCACAGCGTAATGGTGTGTCCGAACGTCGTAATCGTACTTTACTAGATATGGTGCGATCTATGATGTCTCTTACTGATTTACCGCTATCGTTTTGGGGTTATGCTTTGGAGACGGCCGCATTCACGTTAAATAGGGCACCATCAAAATCCGTTGAGACGACACCTTATGAACTATGGTTTGGCAAGAAACCAAAGTTGTCATTTCTGAAAGTTTGGGGCTGCGATGCTTATGTGAAAAAGCTTCAACCTGATAAGCTCGAACCCAAATCGGAGAAATGTGTCTTCATAAGATATCCAAAGGAGACTATTGGATACACCTTCTATCACAGATCCGAAGGCAAGACTTTTGTTGCTAAGTTCGGAAACTTTCTAGAGAAGGAGTTTCTCTCGAAAGAAGTGAGTGGGAGGAAAGTAGAACTTGACGAGGTAACTGTACCTGCTCCCTTATTGGAAAGTAGTGCATCACAGAAAACTGTTTCTGTGACACCTACACCAATTAGTGAGGAAGCTAATGATAATGATCATGAAACTTCAGGACAAGATACTACTGAACCTCGTAGATCAACCAGAGTGAGATCCGCGCTAGAGTGGTACGGTAATCCTGTTCTGGAAGTCATGCTGCTAGATCATGATGAACCTACGAACTATGAAGAAGCGACGGTGAGCCCAGATTCCGCAAAATGGCTTGAAGCCATGAAATCTGAGATGGGATCCATGTATGAGAACAAAGTGTGGACTTTGGTTGACTTGCCCAATGATCGGCAAGCAATTGAGAATAAATGGATCTTCAAGAAGAAGACTGATGCCGACGGTAATATTACTGTCTACAAAGCTCGACTTGTCGCAAAAGGGTTTCGGCAAGTTCAAGGGATTGACTACGATGAGACCTTCTCACCCGTAGCGATGCTTAAGTCTGTCCGAATCATGTTAGCAATTGCCGCATTTTATGATTATGAAATTTGGCAGATGGATGTCAAAACTGCATTCCTGAATGGATTTCTGGAAGAAGAGTTGTATATGATGCAACCAGAAGGTTTTGTCGATCCAAAGGGAGCTAACAAAGTGTGCAAGCTCCAGCGATCCATTTATGGACTGGTGCAAGCCTCTCGGAGTTGGAATAAACGCTTTGATAGTGTGATCAAAGCATTTGGTTTTATACAGACTTTCGGAGAAGCCTGTATTTACAAGAAAGTGAGTGGGAGCTCTGTAGCATTTCTGATATTATATGTGGATGACATATTACTGATTGGAAATGATATAGAATTTCTGGATAGCATAAAGGGATACTTGAATAAGAGTTTTTCAATGAAAGACCTCGGTGAAGCTGCTTACATATTAGGCATTAAGATCTATAGAGATAGATGAAGACGCTTAATTGGACTTTCACAAAGCACATACCTTGACAAAGTTTTGAAGAAGTTCAAAATAGATCAAGCAAAGAAAGGGTTCTTGCCTGTGTTACAAGGTGTGAAGTTGAGTCAGACTCAATGCCCGACCACTGCAGAAGATAGAGAGAAAATGAAAGATGTTCCCTATGCTTCAGCCATAGGCTCTATCATGTATGCAATGTTGTGTACCAGACCTGATGTGTGCCTTGCTATAAGTCTAGCAGGGAGGTACCAAAGTAATCCAGGAGTGGATCACTGGACAGCGGTCAAGAACATCCTGAAGTATCTTAAAAGGACTAAGGATATGTTTCTCGTATATGGAGGTGACAAAGATCTCATCGTAAACGGTTACGTTGATGCAAGCTTTGACACTGATCCGGACGATTCTAAATCGCAAACCGGATACGTGTTTACATTAAACGGTGGAGCTGTCAGTTGGTGCAGTTCTAAACAAAGCGTCGTGGCGGGATCTACATGTGAAGCGGAGTACATAGCTGCTTCGGAAGCAGCAAACGAAGGAGTCTGGATGAAGGAGTTCATATCCGATCTAGGTGTCATACCTAGTGCATCGGGTCCAATGGAAATCTTTTGTGACAATACTGGTGCAATTGCCTTGGCGAAGGAATCTAGATTTCACAAAAGAACCAAGCACATCAAAAGACGCTTCAATTCCATCCGGGATCTAGTCCAGGTGGGAGACATAGAGATTTGCAAGATACATATGGATCTGAATGTAGCAGACCCGTTGACTAAGCCTCTTCCACGAGCAAAACATGATCAGCACCAAGGCTCCATGGGTGTTAGAATCATTACAGTATAATCTAGATTATTGACTCTAGTGCAAGTGGGAGACTGAAGGAAATATGCCCTAGAGGCAATAATAAAGTTATTATTTATTTCCTTATATCATGATAAAAGTTTATTATTCATGCTAGAATTGTATTAACCGGAAACATAATACATGTGTGAATACATAGACAAACAGAGTGTCACTAGTATGCCTCTACTTGACTAGCTCGTTAATCAAAGATGGTTATGTTTCCTAACCATGGACAAAGAGTTGTCATTTGATTAACAGGATCACATCATTAGTTGAATGATCTGATTGACATGATCCATTCCATTAGCTTAGCACCCGATCGTTTAGTATGTTGCTATTGCTTTCTTCATGACTTATACATGTTCCTATGACTATGAGATTATGCAACTCCCGTTTGCCGGAGGAACACTTTGTGTGCTCCCAAACGTCACAACGTAACTGGGTGATTATAAAGGTGCTCTACAGGTGTCTCCAAAGGTACATGTTGGGTTGGCGTATTTCGAGATTAGGATTTGTCACTCCGATTGTCGGAGAGGTATCTCTGGGCCCTCTCGGTAATGCACATCACTGAAGCCTTGCAAGCATTGCAACTAATGAGTTAGTTGCGGGATGATGTATTACGGAACGAGTAAAGAGACTTGCCGGTAATGAGATTGAACTAGGTATGGGATACCGACGATCGAATCTCGGGCAAGTAACATACCGGTGACAAAGGGAACAACGTATGTTGTTATGCGGTCTGACCGATAAAAGATCTTCGTAGAATATGTAGGAGCCAATATGAGCATCCAGGTTTCGCTATTGGTTATTGACCGGAGACGTGTCTTGGTCATGTCTACATTGTTCTCGAACCCGTAGGGTCCGCACGCTTAAGGTTACGATGACAGTTATATTATGAGTTTATATATTTTGATGTACCGAAGTTTGTTCGGAGTCCCGGATGTGATCACGGACATGACGAGGAGTCTCGAAATGGTCGAGACATAAAGATTGATATATTGGAAGCCTATGTTTGGATATCGGAAGTGTTCCGGGTGAAATCGGGATTTTACCGGAGTACCGGGAGGTTACCGGAACCCCCCGGGAGGTATATGGGCCTTAGTGGGCCTTAGTGGAAGAGAGGAGAGGTGGCCATAGATGGGCCACGCGCCCCTCCCCCCCTTGGTCCGAATAGGACAAGGAGAGGGGGTCGGCCCCCCTTCCTCCTCTCTCTCCTCTTTTCCCCCCTCCGCGAATTCTATTCCAACTAGGAAAGGGGGGAGTAGGACTCCTCCTGGCGCGCCTCTCCTAGGCCGGCCGCACCCCCCCCCTTGAGCCTTTATATACGGAGGCAGGGGCACCCTAGAGAAACACAAGTTGATCCACGTGATCATATTCTTAGCCGTGTGCGGTGCCCCCTTCCACCATAGTCCTCGATAATATTGTAGCGGTGCTTAGACGAAGCCCTGCTGCAGTAGTACATCAAGATCGTCACCACGCCGTCGTGCTGACGGAACTCTTCCCCGACACTTTGCTGGATCAGAGTCTGGGGATCGTCATCGAGCTGAACGTGTGCTAGAACTCGGACGTGCCGTAGTTTCGGTGCTTGATCGGTCGGGCCGTGGAGACGTACAACTACATCAACCAAGTTAACACTTCCGTTGTCGATCTACAAGGGTATGTAGATCACACTCTCCCCCTCTCGTTGCTATGCATCACCATGATCTTGCGTGTGCGTAGGAATTTTTTTGAAATTACTACGAAACCCAACAGGTATCCTCTTTTGAATGATTCGAGTGGCTTGACTTGGCACATGTTCACGCATGTAGTTGAAACAAAATCAAC